>NC_056054.1:138489718-138792748 GCF_016772045.2 Ovis aries
AACCCTGGCAATGTAAGTGACCATTATGTTTCAGTTCTAATTAATGGCCTGATGCAGGGGCTCTGGGTGAAGTAGACCTGGGTATGACATAAATCCTCCTGAAGGAGGTCTCCATTAACCCCACCATAGAACCACCAGAACTTACACAGGACTGGGGAAACAGACTCTTGGAGGGCACAAACAAAACCTGTGGCATACCAAGACACAGGAAAAATGTGCCGCCATGATCCCACAAGAAACTGACCCAGACATGCCCATTAGTGTCCAGGAGTCTCTGGCAGAGGTGTGGGTCGGTGGTGGCCTGCTTCATGGTTGGAGGCACTAAGTGCAGCAGTGCCTGCATGGGATATTTTAAAGGAGGTCACCATTACCTTCATTACCTCCACCATCATTTGGCTTCAGGTCAAACAACAGGGAGGGAATACAGCCCCACCCATCAACAGAAAATTGGATGAAAAATTTACTGAGCATGGCCCTGCCTTTGAGAACAAGACCCAGTTGCCCCCTAAGTCACCCTCTCCCATCAGGAAGCTGCCATAAGCCCTTTATCCTTATTCATCAGAGGGCAGACAGAATGAAAACCACAATCACAGAAAACTAACCAACTGATCTGATGGACCACACCCTTGTCTAGCTCAATGAAACTATGAGCCATGCCTTGTAGTCCCACCCAAGACAGAACTATAAAAAAAGATCTTCATGACTCAGATAACCACAATGGTATGATCACTTATCCAGAGCCAGATATCATGGAATGCAAAGTCAAGTGGGCCTTAAAAAGCATCACAAAGCTAATGGAGATGATGAAATTTCAGTTGAGCTATTTCAAATCCTAAAAGATGCTGTGAGAGTACTGCACTCAATATACCAGCAAATCTGGAAAACTCAACAGTGCCCACAGGACTGGGAAAGATCAGTTTTTATTCCAATTCCAAGAAAGGTAATGCCAAAGAATGCTCAAACTACTACACAATTGCACTCATCTCACACACTAGCAAAGTAATGCTCAAAATTCTCCAAGCCAGACTTCACAGTACATGGACTGTGAACATCCAGATGTTCAAGGTGGAGTTAGAAAAGGCAGAGGCACCAAAGATCAAATTGCCAACATCTGTTGGATCATCAAGAAGGCAAGAGAGTTCCAAAAAATCATCTATTTGTGCTTTATTAACTATGCCAAAGCTTTTGACTGTGTGTATCACAACAAACTATGGAAAATTCTGAAAGAGATGGTAATACCAGACACCTGACCTGTCTGCTGAGAAATCTGTGTGCAGGTCCAGAAGCAACAGTTAGAACTGGACATTTAACATCAGACTGTTTGCAAATTGGGAAAAGAGTACGTCAAGACTGTATATTGTCACCCTGCTTATTTAATTTATATGCAGAGTCCATCATGAGAAATGCAGAGCTTGTTGAAGCACAAGCTAGAATCACAATATCTGGGAGAAATATCAATAACCTCAGAAATGCCAATGATACCACCCTTATGGCAGAAAGTGAAGAAGAACTGAAGAGCCTCTTGATGAAAGTGAAAGAGGAGAGTGAAAAAGCTGGCTTAATACTCAACATTCAGAAAACTAAGATCATGGCATCTGGTTCCATCACTTCATGGCAAACAGATGGGAAAACAATGGAAACCGTGAGAGACTTGATTCTTTTCAGCTCCAGTGCTACTACAGATGGTGACTAAGGCTATGAAATTAAAAGACGATTGCTGCTTGAAAGAAAATTTGTGACCAACCTAGACAGCATATTAAAAAGCAGGGACATTACTTTGCCAACCAAAGTCCATCTAGTCAAATCTATGGTTTTTTCAGTGGTCATGTATGGCTGTGAGAGTTGGACTATAAAGAAAGCTGAGCATCCAAGAATTGATCCTTTTGAACTGTGGTGTTGAAGAAGACCCTTGTGCGTCCCTTAGATGGAAAGGAGATCCAACCAGTCCATCCTAAAGGAAATCAGTCCTGAATATTCATTGGAAGGACTCATGTTGAAGCTAAACTCAAATACTTTGGCCGCCTCATGTGAAGAACCGACTTGTTGGAAAAGACACTGATAGAAAAACCCTTTCCTGTTGGAAAAGATTGAAAGCGGGAGAAGAAGGGGATAACAGAGGGTGAGATGTTTGGATGGCTTCACTGACGCCATGGACATTTGCTTCAATAGGCTCGGTGAGTTGATGATCAACAGGGAAGCCTGGCATGCTGCAGTCCATGGGGTCTCAAAGAGTCGGATATAACTGAGTGACTGAACTCAACTGACGATTATTATATATGGCCTGTGGTTAAGAACTCAGCTTCTTTCAAATCATATTTATAAAATATTCCTCAATGTTTTAAGATACTTTTTCCTTTTTATCTATCAAGTGAATTCTAAAATATCTCAGTAAAATAGTATTCTGTCTTGTCCTGCTCTCACAAAGTATAGTTTGGTTGAAGATTTCTTGATTTATTAGTGTATCATGAGTCTAATTTAACACTTTTCATTTTCCAAAGATTTGTATAATATATGAGGCAAAAGACAAAGTTCTATTGCAGTTCATCATAATCATTTAATCTCACAATTGGCATGGGACCAAGTTGTGAGTGAATTAGGAAAAGAATCTTATAGATAATGAATTATATGGAAGATTATGTTTGAGATTCTGGTATCTCTCTCTTTCAAAGAGCAGTGGTCTTCTTGACAAGTTGCCTGAAATCAAATCATGAAAATGAGACAGGTTTTTGTCTTAATTTTTTTTAAATAAATAAATCTCATTTGGAAATATTTCTCCAGTTAAATGTAGAAATAATACTTATACAATCATTTTCTTTATGTCTTTGGTTTACTTTTTAACATTAGGCACATCCATTTGGAAGTCCTTGAATTTTGCACACATAAATATTCAATAAGATTTATTTTACATTTAAAAATTTTGCAAATGATTTTTCATGAATTTTTTCTATCAACAGCAATCCAGCACCAAAGAAGTTTAAATAATGCAATAGCAACAGATATCATAAACATTTTGCAATTTTAATATAGAAAATGCTCTTTTTAAAGGATTTATCAAAAATTTAGATATTTTTCCAAGCTAATCAACAGTGCCACCAGGTGGTTACATTAATGTAGGAAAAGGACAATTTCTAAAATGATTTAGTGTTTTAAAATTATATAAGGTTGCTATGGCTTATATTTTGCAACAAATTAACACAACTAACTGTCTGTGAATAGTTTAATGGAAATAATCTAAAGCTTTCCTTAGCTAACTTCTCTCTATTTCTCTTTAGAAGGCTGTTAATTACCCAGCTTCAAAAAGACTTATTGAACCATATAATACTAATTTGTTGCATGTAATCCCTTCTTTGTTAGTAAGTGTGATTTTCTTCAATTCTGTTAGTTTGAGTTAATGTATAGATTCCAACAGTTAAAAGAGGATAAAGGAGAAATATGTAAAATGTGTTAGAGTACTGTAATAGAAATTGTTGCTTTCACTGAGGTTTCTCCGGCAGTGATGATCTTTTAATTTAGATGTAATTCTGATTTCATGAAAATCAATAGCTCTTTATCATATATTTTATCACTATTCATAATTGTTTATGTTATACTTAATGCAACATTTAAATGAATCCATCTTCCTTCTTTAAATACTTATCTTCTTTTCCTCTGTTTCTTTACCCGTGTTCCTAATACCTTTGGCTGGTGATCCTCCACCATCTCACCCACTGAAAGTGTGATTCAGCTAATTGCTATATTTTGAGTGAGGAGGGAACTGGGCTTGCATATTTCTGTCCCTTACTATTCTGCTTTTGCTCTCTCCTAGCTGCACAGAGTCTGTATCCTAAATTTCTTTTTGCTATGAGTAAACTTTACTTGAATCTATCTTCTTCCAGCTCTGCTTCTGGCTAAATCATCATGACTGCCTAGTTTTAGAGAAATTGGAAGATACTCAAGAGCATGAATGCAAACTACAGTTTATCCTATCAATATTTTCAATAATAATTGTCACATTTTGTTGTGTTCAGTTCAGTTCAGTCACTCCATTGTGTCCAACTCTTTGCAATCCCATGGACTTCAGCACACCAGGCCTCCCTGTCCATCACAAACTCCCGGAGTTTACACAAACTCATGTCCTTTGAGTTGATGATGCCATTCAGCCATCTCATCCTCTGTTCTCCCCTTCTCCTTCTGCCTTAAATTTTTTTCAGCACCAGGGTCTCTTCAAATGAGTCAGCTCTTCCCATCAGGTGGCCAAATATTGGAGTTTCAGCTTCAGCATCAGTCCTTCCAATGAATATTCAGGACTGATTTCCATTAGGATGGACTGGATAGATCTCCTTGAAGTCCGTGGGACTCACAAGAGTCTTCCCCAACACCACAGTTCAAAGCATCAAGTCTTTGGCACTCAGCTTTCTTTATAGTCCAACCTCACATCCATACATAAGTACTAGAAAAACCACATCTTTGAATAGACAGACTTTTGTTGGCAAAGTAATGTCTGTACTTTTTAATATGCTGTCTAGATTGGTCATAATTTCTCATTTTCATTTCTCAATTGAATCACCACTCGAGTGGGGGAAAAGTGCTTTTTATTAGCCTCTTTCAACAGTCAACAAACTATCTTCATAATGGTAAACGTTAATGACTGATCAAGAACAAACAACTTACTAAACTTGGAAAAGAGAGAGATTTGAAACTTGAGGAAACTGACCCCAATTTTTTTTTCTTTTTAATCCCAATCAGAAAAATGCAACCTGTTACAAATATGGTAACATAGTTTTCGTTGTTTTCTCTATATTTTAGATATTAAATGACAAGTAATATACCCAAGCAATATAAACACAATTATTGATAAATTTCAGCTTTGAGGAAACTTTTAAAGAATGAGGTAATTTAAGTTTTCACATCATGGAAATACTCATTCAAAATCTCAATGTCTTTCATATTGAAAAGAATGTGTTAATCATATGTAAATCCATTGAAAAAATAAAAATTTAGAAACCAAGAGATTTGAATATTGAAAAATAACATGCTTAAGGGAAAGTTTTGCCATAACTGCAATTTTCACTAGCTTCTGAATAAAACATTAAATTTCTTCCACGCCTTTGGCACCATGCTATCACTCCCCTATAGATACAAAATAATTTATAAATTTTCCTTTTGCTATCACTGAATTTCTGTCCTTTCCAGATTAGTGCAGAGGGTCCTAATATGAATTTAAGAACCTCCACAATGTGACCTAAGTCCTTTTTCCTTCATTACTAGAATCTCTTGTTCCTCAATCTACAGAGAAGAAAATACAAGAAAAGGAATAACAGATGCATTGAATGAGGGTAAATTAATACATTCAAATGTTGCTTTAGGTATAGCCCACAATTATTAATATTCATTAAATATATATAATAAAATAGCTTCCACAGTATTTACAATGATCCCCACAACCTGGTATCATGCCCCTCCTTTTGTCCCCCTCCCCTGGGCTGTGGACTGAGCCTGAAAGAACATAGCAAAAGTGGCGGGATGTCATTTCCAAGATTAGGTTAAAGAAAGGCTTTGGCTTTGTTGGGATTTCTCTGCAGAAAGCTACAAGACATATTGTGAATTACTCCATCTCTCTGTGGACAAAGGCATGTGGCCAGAAACTAACATCTATGGCCAACAGCTAGGGAGGACCTCTGATCTGCCAAAGCCATGTGTGTGAGCTTGGAGATGGATTCTTCCCCAGTGAAGATGAGTGCAGCCCTGACCAATAGATGAACTATAACTTGTGAGTGACTCTGACCACAAGTGCTCAAGTTAAATTGTTTACATATTCCTGAACGCAGAAGCCAAAATAATAAATATTTGTGGTTTTAAACCTATAAGTCTGGTGTTATAATACAGTTGATAACTAATACTCCCATATACTGATGACTGACATGGAGAGAGGTCACCATGAATACACACTTGTCAGAGGAACTGGCTAAGGTTCTAGATTCTTCCTGAGGTAGCCTGGAGGATCCATCTACCACAGGTCAGAATTGCAGGAGTAAAAAGGATTATACATTCAACTTTGACCAGTGAGGAGAGGGGAGGAGGGAAGGAAGGATCAATAAGTAATTATCTTTCATCTTGCTGCAATCCCTCCTCCAACATACAAAAGAAGAATCCAAGCTGTGATCGTTCCATTTGGTCTCCTTTAGGAAATTCCCAGATGGAGCAGTCAGTTGTGTATTTGAGAACCATGAGTGACTGGGTAAGATGCATTATGCTATTTGTTCTCTTTATTAGCTCTTTCTAAAATGGAGCAGGACCTGTAGTCCTTGCCCCTCCCATGCCCTCCACTTGCCTTTTATCTGTGGAAAAACTTTAGCCAGAGAATAGGTTTAATCAGAGAAGTGAGAAAATGAAGAAACAGAAGAAAACAGTCCAAGAAGATTAGTAACAGTTTAGTCATTAAGCGAAGTCAAGGACCTTTAGTTCCTCTTCAAGGGCTATAGATGATATTCTGATCCATAGCTTGTGAGCTATCTTGTAGATACTGAAACCCCACCCGGTGGAAAAAGATGACCAGACTGTGGCCATGACTATATGATGACCATGCTCTAGCCCTGATGTAAGCTGCTGCAATTCTGAAAATTGACCTCAAGGAAATAGAAATGAGCCAGCCCTAAAACTGAAGATTAACTGGACTTTAAACAGCCACAATGATGCTGATCAGACCTGAAGATGATTGTCAATCAATTGTCAAACCAATTTCAGGTAATGGTGTTGTTTTTGCATATAATCCCCCTCTCTCTGTCTATAAAAGCTCTTGCTCCCTGAATAAGGGAGCGGGGGTGGCCTTTGGATAGGAGTCCACCAACCCCCTGTGTTACAGGCATCTGAAATAAAGCAAACTTTCCTTTTCACCAATTTTGTGTCTTTATTGGCTTTTGAGCAGTGGACAGCCAGACCCCACTTTCAGTTACCTTTCTTTTTTCTTCACTCCAGCTTAGATAGGATTACACTCCCAAACAAAACACTAACCCATAAGATTTTTTCCTCAGTTACTCTTTCTCAGGAAACCTGTCTCTAATAAATATATTCCTTAATGATATTTCTGAAACTAAAAGTTCACATGGAAATCTATCAAAACCTAATTTTAATTATCTTTAGACATTCTATAAAATTATATTTAACTCATATATATTTAAAACATTTTAGTCAAAAGAGAATTATAAGGAGCATGATCATTCTGATTTCCCCCCCCTAAATATTCAGAAGCATAGTTTCAAAGATTTAGAGTTATATGACATTGATGATGTGAGGTTACTATGAGTTTCTTATAGTTTTTTGAAAAAAAGCATTGCATAGTCTGAAAACCAAAGTTAGGTTTTTTAAAAACTCATGTACCAGATAGATATCTATATTCACATAATGGGCTAGAATGTATAATAAAATTTTGAAAATGAGGTATTTAAGAAATATTGTGCCAGGTTCTGGGTTTAAACTTGAAAATTGGTAAGGCTTGGTAGCATCTCTGACAGATGACAAGTTTATATGAAAAGATAACTTTGTTGTTTCTCTTTATTTCTGTAATCTAAATTGGCTGCCTTCACTATAACATTAGAGTTGCTAAATAATATGAGAAATTAGGGACTTCCTGATGATCTGTGGTTAAGACTCTGTGCTCCCACTGCTAAGGGGGCCCAGATTCAATCCCTGATCAGAGATCCTGCATGCTGCAACTGAAGACCCCACATTCTGCAGGTAAGACCTGGTGCAGTCAAACAGACAAATAAATAATTTAAAAATAAATAAACGTTTAAAAAATAGTATGAGAAGTTATATGAATAAAAGTATCAATAGCAAGAGCAATCACACCTTGTTTCAAAACACAAGAGAATGCTGGATAAAAGATATTAAATTTATTCTCAGCAGCCACTTAGGTACCTTGATCATTAAAATTTATTGGCTATGTACAAATTAGAGAGGAGTCAAAGGAGAAAGAGAAAGGATGACCTGAAGAGTTAAACCTGTGCCAGATGTGGATAATAGAGTTGAAATATCTATGGTCATGATCTGGAAGAGGCTGGGAGATTCAGCATGTAATAAATTATCACTAATGGGAACAGAAGGTAAGAATACTCAGAAAAATGACTTTAAGCAAATTAACACTTTGAATATGTGAATAGGAGGCAGTATGGAAGAGATTATTATACTAAACTTAATCATGGTTCTGATAACATAGGCAGTTAGCATATATTTACACAAATAATAGACTTCTATGTCATATTCTCAAGGAGATCTTAAAAGTTTCTAAGCAAATTTTGTCAATAATTATCAAAGAATCCAAAAGCAGTGTTCTTATTCAGGAAAAAATTATTCAAAACTGCAATTTATTGTTTAGCTTGGTAATTATCTTGCCATTGTTCCTTAGAGGTTAAAGCATATTCTGAACCATTCCATTTCTAAAACACTGGCTTTAAAAATTCATCTATGTAATTATACGGCCAGTATTAAAAATTTGGGGTAAACATACAATTCTACTAGTTAATTGCTATAGAATATATATATTTTAAAATTTCTTTCTTAAATATGATTGTATATTTATCTTGTAAAAATAACTTCCCTGGCATTGCTGATTCAAATTGTATAATTGATTGGGTTTCCAATAAAGAATATTTTCTATTGATTAAACAATAATTATTTAATTAATTTAAAAAACTTTTATGAACAACTTCAAGTTATATTCATATTATGCCAATGTTCTATTACTGAGAAAAAGCATTTAATTTATAGCGACTTTTTCAAATAATGTATGTCATTGACAAAAATAATAACCCTGTTGGCTTCATAAATTTAAAGGGTTCCAAGTCATTAACATACAAAATTAATAATAAACCATTTAACATAGACCCTTGAGGGAGACCAGATGTTTCTGCTCAATTAGAGAAGACTCAACCCTAGATGACAGTATATTTCATTTACCTTTTAAAATAAGCATAAAGCCACCCTACAGAGCTTTCACACAGCTAACAGTGACATGTCTAGGATTAAGGAAGACCCAGTGAAATGTCAAAACTATGCAAAGATTAAAAGAAAAAAAAGTCACACTGCCATAAATACAAAAATCAACCTTTTTTTTTCATCCGTATGGAAATATAGAGTCCAATTTTTCTGTTGTACATATTATTGAATGATAAAAATTAAAAAAAAATAAAAATTTGAGCAATTGTAGTGAGGGGAGTGTTGTGACTTGATACTTTTGTTTTCTATAAGCAAGTCACTACGGCAGGGGAATTAGGTTGCACTTTTTGAGGAAGAGGTGTTGAAGGATTAGTGGACATACTTTAAAACTATAACACAGGAGAATAGAGTGAAATTTCACTTTTGAATACCACAGATGTATGAAGTACTTAAAGCTGAAGTATGGAGAGTGAGACCCATAGATGATATGCTTTGAGTGATCATAAATGGTTGCTGAACTTTCTAAGAGAACGTGATAGGCAAAGCTAGCTGTTGCTCTTCTGGCTTTGCTGTATAATAGTTTTTAAGAACCAGGGTTGAATTATTGTGAAAAATAAGATACTGGAGAAGCTATTAACATGATTTCAGAAAGCAGGAACCCAAAGAACTTTGTGATTGAAGTAGAGGTGTCCAAAGGGAGGCTAAGCTGATGCTAGAAATCCTTCACATTAGTTCTGTTTAAAGCATCTCTTGTGATATTTATATTTCAGTAAAAAATTGGGGTTGAATCTTTTTTGCATTGTGTGGTCAACACCATATGAACTCTTGATAAATTCAAATCAAGAGTTATCTGCCCACCATTAACCCTTCACACCTAGGTTATATTAAGCATATTCATTGAAGTTATAAAATTTTTCTCACAAATAATTAATAAAATGAACAATCAGGCAAAATCCATGAAATATATTTAAAATACATTTTTATTTGTCTTTAGTAAATTGTTATATGCTGCTTACTTTGAGGAAAAATGTCAGCAAAACAACACCTTTCATAAGGAGCTTCAGTTCAGTTCAGTCACTCAGTCTTATCTGACTCTTTGTGACCCCATTGACTACAGTACGCCAGGCTTCCCTGTCCTGAACAGAAAATAAAATCACATTTTTCTACATGACAATACAAAATCTGTCCTTTAATACTGCAGACATTTTAATCACGTGTTAAGACAGATCATTTAAATAGTAAGAGTATTAGGATAAAATCTAAGTTATTCTAACAATAGTCTAAAAACTGTATGGATTTTATGAGATGAAAATTTATTTCTCTGTCACATAGCAGTCTACCCTGTCCAAGCTGTAGGCAAGCTCTGTTTCATGTATTCCCTTTAGAATCTGAGTTTGTCATGTTACTCTGCTATCTGCAAATGTTTCTTTCATGCCTAAATGGCAGAAAAACAAGCATTGTCCCTGCTCAGGTGTTCTGATATTCAGTCCTTTGCCACCTGCTTGCATTATGCAGGGAGTCTAGTTCCAGATTTCCTATCCAGAGTATCTGTGGGCTTATATCTTGTCTCTAAGGGATTTCAAATCACAAGCACCACGATAATTAATAGATCTGAGACAGTTACCTCCTGGAAGTAAACAAGTGTATCTCTTACTGTTTCCTGTGGAATTCCTTTTTATTACTGGTCCCTGGATAAATTTTCTACTTTAAAATTCAGCAATGTGCTTATCGTTTTTTTTTCTTTTTTAATGAAGTTTTACTTTTGCTTTCTGAATTTTGCAATGTAATTTAGGGTGTAAGTTTTTACTGTGTTCAACATCTAAGGTATAAATATTCTATTTGTCATGATTCTGATTTTGTCATTTTTCTTCACGTTTTTCACACCAAATATGATCTAGTTGCTATTATCAGTATTAAACAGTGATCTCCATCACATTATTAAATGACAAATTAATTAATTAGGAGTTAGGACATAAAGTGTTATTTTTAAAATTATGGTACATTCACAGATTATCATGAGAGATGGCAATGACAACCCATTCCAGTACTTTTGCCTGGAAACTCCCATGGACAGAGGAGTCTGGTAGGCTGCAGTCCTGGTAGGTAGAGAAGAGTCGGACACGACTGAAGCGACTTAGCAGTGACAACAGTAGCAGCAGCACAGGTTATCATACAGTCATGAAACATTACATTTTCAAAGAGTATTTAATGACTTGGAAAATGTTCACAATAAAATAATAAAAAGGAAAAGAAAAAACAACATATGAAATTTCACATAAATATACATATGATAAGTATATAATAAATAAGTGAATTGCAAAATATTATTTCTTTTCTCTTTAAGAAATAGGATATGGAAGATTCTTTGCATTTTTACTCTAAAATTAATTTATGACCATCATATTGAAACAACTAATTCAAAAATCTATTGGCCATTTTTAATTGCATTCATGTAGAAGACATTTTTATTCTCATATAAAACAATGTAATAATTCAGAATCTATAGTTTTCTCTAAGAAACAGAGCTCATTCCAACTGAAATTATACAAAGAAAGTAGTATATAGAGAATTCTATAACATTTTAAACAAATAATGAAGGTTAAAAAAACTAAATAATTGAATAAATTTTCAAAGGGCCAAATTCTTTATAAAAGCAAGATATTCTCAAGATTAATAATTTCTTAGCAGAACCAAAATTCTATCTTATCCTAAATATCAGCATTACTCATGTCTATTTAATTTATAGTTCTGATCAGTTAAATCAAATGCTCTAATCCTTGGTAAAATTTATTTTCTATCATTTCCTTTTTATATTTTCAATATCCAGAACTTTCTTCAAAATATTTCCTTTTTAGTTTTTTCTTTATATCTGTATGTATAAAGTAATGAGCACAGCTGTGTGAAAGTGAACTCAGGACACATTCTTAGTTGCTTGAACAACCAGCCAGCTGGGAGGTGGACTGAAATTTTTAGCTTCCCTATGTCTCAGTTTTTTGTTTAGAAACTCCTGGGAAGTGGAAGAATTTTGATGATTTCATAAGGATATTCTGAGAAAAGAAATGGAGATGCTCAGGCTTTAAGTTAAAAGGAATTTTAATTGTTAGTTTCAGATTTGCAGATATGATAGTCTTTCATTTTACAAAAAGAGAATGTAGTCTTTGTCTCTATGGTGCTAAGGGGCAGGTGAGGTTCACGTTTAGTTGCTAAACAAGTAGAACTTTATGTGGGAGGAAGGCAACTTTACCTCCTCCTCTCTTCTCTCTTCCAAAAGTTTAAGTTACTGGTCATCTGAATTTTCTGCTTGGCTATTCCTTTACTCCAAAGACTGAAGGCAGGAGGAGAAGGGGGACACAGAAGATGAGATGGTTGGATGACATCATTGACTCAATGGACAAGCGTTTGAGCAAACTCCAGGATATAGTGAAGGACAGGGAAGCCTGGCATGCCACAGTCCATGGGTTCTCAAAGAGTAGGATAAGGCTTAGCAACTGAACAACAACAAAGAATGTGAAACTCCAATGCTCATCAAAGCAAAATGACCAGTCAGATGATAATCTCTCAAGACTTTTTCCAGTAATTGATTGAGAATGATGAGATTAGGAAAAAAGCAAAGGAGAAAATCTTATGAAAACTAGAGCAGTCCTTTGGTTTAAAATCCTAATAAATATGAAGTGTAAAGCTTCCAAAATTTAAGTTAAAACTAATCCCTATTTTACAGTGTTTTGGTTGTATAAATATGTTTTTTTTTTTTTTTTAAGTTTAAGGCTGTAAAAAATAAAAAGTATTGTTGGGAATTATGTAAGTGATCATAGCTTTGTTGCCTTCTTTCAAGTTCTAATAGGAAAGTTGAATTCTCTGAGAATATGATTTTTGTTCAAATACCTCAAAGTATTTCATTCAGTATTTTGATAGATATTTATTGAATGCTTAGTAATCTTATGGGAGGGGTGCTTGGAGTAGAATAGTTATGAAAATAAAACATTTCTACCCCTTTGAAGTTAACATTCTTAAGGATGGATTCAGTTGTTAACTGATGTTATTAGGTGACCAGGAGGTAACAGACACTGTCAACATTTCTTGCAGTTCTTTGGGCTCATATGTTACATAACACCTAGTGATCATAGAATTTTTCCATATCATGTTATTATTGCCCTTTTATTTGTTTCTTTCCTCCTCAACAAACACATTAGAATAATATCAAATTATGTCAGGTTCAAATATTATTTTTGGCTTACCCTTATTTCGTGAGGTAAGATTGTGGCAAGTATATAATTAGTGTTTGTTGAGAATTGAAGGGTTAAAACCAACCTCCTGGAAAGATAACCACTCTTACTTAATCTCAGTTGTTCACAATATTAATCCTCTGTATTTCTTTTTAACTTTCATATTGTTTCAAGTTTGAAAGGCCAAATGAGTGTGCCAGCAGTGTTCAAGGCAAAGAGAACCATGGCCAGAGCATCAGCCAAGCTGAGACAGCTAATGGATTGTGGCCTCGAGGAAGCAAAATCATTCAGGGTGCAGAGAAACTGCAGAGTGCAAAGCCAGGATCTTCAACTGGATACAAGTTGTGAGAAATGAGAAAACAGTAACAAACACAAGAAAAAAAACGAAAAAGAAAAACAAAACAGAACACCTCTTACAGCATTTCTATGGTAATTTCAGTCTTAGTTCATATTAAACAGTGAATGGTGTATCTTTAACAGGAACTGACTGCAAACAATATTGTCTGTTGACATTTATTCCTAAGGATTGTTCCTAACTGAAATTCTTGAAGAATCATTCTTTTCATGCAGATTATAAAATTTGATCTCCTGACGGGTTTTGTTTCTGGTTAGCTTCAGAAAGTTAATTTGGAGAACATTAAATGGTAGAGGAACTTAGACAACTACTCATTAAGTTTTATTCTCTGTCTCTTTCTCTTAAAGCATAAGAGATGATAAGATATATTCAAGATGATGCTTGCTAATTTACATTTTCCCTTTTCTATTCTTTTGCTTTTAACAGTTATACTTCTTGTTGTGGTTAACTCTATGAATAGAATTTACATCCTATGTCTTAAAGTTATAGTTTCTAAAACTATTTTAATTTTATTTTAAGTAAATTACTCTATCTCTTGAATAGATACATTTTCTGAAAACTAGCCCCAAAAAGTACAGTATTATGTAAGGTAATGTACCAGCATTTTTCTTTATGAGATATTAAATATAATTTATTCTTAAGACCCTTGAATGAAAAGTGCTATTAAATTCCTATGATATAAGAAAAAATTGGCTTTAATTCTGTATTTTTATCAAGTAAGAGGAATGAAAGAGAACATTATGTGGATAAGAAAAGTCAGTTAATGAACGTATGTAAAAATACAAACAACCAAACACACAAATAGAATATTTAACAACCAGATATAAAGATTAATATGAAAAAATATATATGAAGTTAAAGAGGGAAAAAGTTTTGAAAGGAAAAGAAAAGAAGGAAAGAAAAAAGCCTTTGTACAATTGTAAATAGTCTTCATCATGGTCAAATCTCAGCACATTCCTTACTTGAAACTGTGCTATTAATACTTGACTTTTGGGATAATTTTATCTCCTCTTAATATTTTGAATGTGCTTTAAAGTGAACGTGTTAGTTGCTCAGTTGTGTCTGACTCTTTGCTACCCCATGGACTATACCTGTGAGGTTCCTCTGTCCTTGGAATTCTCCAGGCAAGAATACTAGAGTGGGTTGCCATGCCCTTCTCCAGTGTATTTTCCTGATGCAGGGATCGAACACGAGTCTTTTGCATTGCAGGCAGGTTCTTTACCATCTGAGCCACCAGACCTGCCTTGGCTAACATAAAATCGTTCACTTGCATTTCAAAATAGCATTTCTCTCTTTGTCAGTTTTGGTGCTGCCACCAGTCTTGTCACATTAGTTTTACTGTACTTCTCTGACCGCACTACGTCATTTCTGGATAATGTCATCTTGGTCGTGCATGAAAATAAATCCAGGAGCAATTCCGAAACTGACATCTGCAGCTCTTGAAGCTGAATATGACCTCTGTAACCTGACATCAAATTAATATTTGGAGACAGTTCTGGGTGAAGTAGAAAAGAGGAATAGTTTTAGAAAAAGGAAGCCAGAGCAGGGTAAAGGCCTCAAGACTCTATGTCCCAACCTGAAGTGGACAGTGAGGTTTTATAATTATAGTTCAAAGAGTGTGATCACCTCCTGGATATTCTTCTGACTGGTTGATAGTGAGGTAATTGGGAGTCAGTATCATCAACCTTCTGGTTCTAGCTAATCTGGGGTCTACAGTCTACATGTGGGCAGCATACCATTATGTTCTCCCTCCTGATGGAGGTTTCATTATTTGCAAACACTCAAAAGTATTGTTTTGTATATTCCTCAATGGGACTCTCTGCCTGAAGCTGCACTATTGCTTCTCTTAACTATTCATCCCTTGTCTGCACCCCCTCCCTTCTCTAATTAGCGAGTGTTTCAACCTGATCTTTGGAATTTAGGGAAGGCCAAGGAGGCTCAATGAAGCCGATTTCCTGTAGTCAAGAAACTAGGGACACAGGAAGGCTTTTGTGCCCAGGAGCCCTTCAGGGTCATGTACGGTGTCACTCTGACATCATAAGAGCAGTCCTTAGTAGACATCATCATCTGTGAGTCACTTAGTGCTCATTTTAGCTCCTGCACACACAGTCTCGTGTTCCTGATTTAAATTCAGACACTTGCCTTTGCTTCCCTGAAATCTCACACCATGACTCACCTGAATCTCTTACGGGGTTGGTGGTGACATGTCAGAGAGCTTTAACCAAGGAGATCAACAGGAGACCCAGATCAGCAATCCCAATCCTTGCAATAGCAAGCAAAAATTTGCAAACTACTACTTCAGACTTGAGCACAAAGCAAAGTTTTTTAAAGCATAGATGGCTGGACAGCATCACCAATGCAATGAACATGAACTTGGGCAAACTCAGAAATGGTGAGGGACATGGAGGCCTGGCATCCTGCAGTCCATGGGATCACAAACAGTCAGACATGATTGGGTGACTGAAGAACAATAGCAATCTCAAAGGGAGAGTGGGCTATTTCTGTGAGGTTAAACCAGCCTTCCCATACAGGTACAGGCTTAAGGATGTCTATAAGGATTTATTCTGTGAGGAGTCAGGAGGTGAGCATGTGTGACAGGGGATCACTATTTGACTGACAGTCTTGAGGCCATAAAAAGTTATTATTGTGCATGCCCTCCCCTTTCATTTGGTAAGAAATGCCCATGGTGGTGGTGGTGGAGGGAACCATGTGCAGATTTTATAATACTGTTGTTAGTATGAGTTTGGGCTTTTTAGAGGTGTTAGAGGTTTGTCAGACAGACTATAAATCTGTCTAGTCTGGGCATGAGCTACTTGGTACAAAATTCAGACTTAAATTGAAGAATATAGAGAAAATCAGTAGGCCATTCAGATAGCTGCTAGGTAGTTATAATAGGAAAAAGGACTCCAAAATGGAGGTGGCTAATAGACAAAAAAGGAAAAAGCCCGTGAAAATGGAACAAAAGAATATCAGCGGACTTGAGTGAGAACTTCAGGTGAAACAAATGCATCCCCTTCTTAGGTAGCCCAATTTGCCTATGGCAGACTCAGGGGAAGGAGATAAAATATAAAAAGAGGCAGCTGACTCCTTTGGGGTAGGCCTGCCCTCATGCCTCCAGGGTGTACTTTCCTTTGCTTGCCTAATAAAACTCTGAGTTGTAACACTGGTGTGCCTTTTCAAATCTTTGCTGTGGTGAGACAGAACCAAGGAAATTACATACTCCCTAGATATAACCTAAATCAAATCCCTTATGATTATATAGTAGAAGTCACAAATAAATTCCAAGGGATACGATCTGATAAAGAGTGTGCCTGAAGAACTATGGACAGGGATTCGTGACATTGTACAAGAGGCAGTAACCAAAACCATCCCGAAGAACAAGAAATGCAAGAAGGCAAAATGGTTTTCTGAGGAGGGCTTATAAGTAGCTGAGAAAAGAAGTGAAAGGTAATGGAGGAAAGGAAAGATATATCCAACTGAATGCAGAGTTTCAAAGAAGAGCAAAGAGTTAAGAAAACCTTTTTAAAGTGAACAATGCAAAGAACAAGAGGGAAAAAATAGAATGAGAAAGACTAGAGAGTTCTTCAAGATAATTGGAGATACCAAGGGAATATTTCATGCAAATATGGACACAATAAAGGACAAAAATGGCAAGGATCTATCAGAACCAGAAGAGATTAAAAAGAAATGGCAAGGAAACATGGAAGACCTGTACAAAAAAGGTCTTAAGGACCCAGATAACCATGATGGTGTCACTCATCTAGAACCAGATATCTTGGAGTATGAAGTTAAACGGGCTTTAGGAAGCACTACTACAAAGCTAGTGGAGGTGATCGAATTCCAGTTGAGCTATTTCAAGTGCTAAAAGATGATGCTGTTAAAGTGCTGCACTCAATATGCCAGCAAATTTGGAAAACTCAGCAGTGGCCACAGGACTAGAAAAAGTTAGTTTTCATTCCAACCCCAAAGAAGGGCAATGCCGAAGAATGTTCAGACTATCACACAATAGCAATCATGTCACCTGCTAGCAAAGTAATGCTCAAAATTCTCCAAGCCAGGCTTCAACAGTATGTGAACTGTGAATTTACAGATGTTCAAGCTGGATTTAGAAAAGGCAGAGGAACCAGAGATCAAATTGAACAACAAAGTCTGGACACGCACAGCCCAGGGAAGTTCTCTCATGTCATTCTGCTCCTTGTTCATCAAATTCAGCTGCCCACTCCCTGACCATAGTTTTCCCCATTATGGGTGAAGTAAGGGGAAGGTCCCTAGGTGGCTGGGTTCAGACTGGACTTTTCCCTCTTACCTTTAGCTAGCATCACTTCTTTTCTGCTATTATCCAGGAAGGATCCCCAAATGGTTGGGTCTTACCTGCTTATTCCCTTCTTGTCTTTTCACCTCTGTCCCTTCCTTGCTGCTAATGTAGCAAATTAGTTATAACTATTGAAGAACTCTACTATTTTTCCAATTAAAAAAATTTTTTTTCCACTCACTGTTCTCCATCTATTTTTTGACCACCCTCAATGTCATGATGTATCTTCATTATTTCCAGAATAAACTTAGATTTTTTAAACTTGTATATGAAAGCTTCCTGAAAAGTCCCTGACTTTCCTTCCAACTTCAATTCCTACCATCTCTCTTACTAGTCTCCTCTTTTCTACTCTGGTATTTTGGTGAAACTACTTAAAAATTTCCAAAATGATTAACATTCTTTCACACAATTAAGGAATTTAGCTCTTCAGAACTTCCACATGGTAGTTTATGCAACCATTGATGTTCAACAATTTGTCATTTATAAGAACTGTAATTTAATGAAATCCTGCACTTTGGATCTACTTAATGATTCAGATGCTAATGAAAAAGCACACTTAGAAAGCAATCAAGTGTATCAGAGAAATTAAGTAAATTTGTATGTCTCTGTTAGCATAGATTAGTGATATTATTTATTTCCTCAATTGGAGACTGCAGAGAAGACAAACCATGACCTCTTTTAATACAAACTCTGGTTTAGGTCATTAATATTTTAGAACATAAGGTAATAGAGAGAACTTGTATTTAATTAAAAAGAATCTCTACTGAGATATATGCAAAATTTTAATCTCAAGATAGTAGATGCTATTTCATAAACATTTACATATAAATATTTCTACCCTAAAAAGGTCACTCTTTATCCACTGTTTTTCTATAATAACATTCACCAAAAATAAAATAAAATATTGATTCTTCATATAAATATTTGCTTCAGTTTATAACATAACCAATCATAATCTCTCAAATTATCAGTGACATGGAATAAAAATGTTAAGAAATTTTCATTAAAACATAATTATTTTTAATTTCTCAAATGTATTATAAATTTTACAAGGCATTTCTCACTCATATGTAAATGAAATATCATGAAATAGCTAAAGAAAATATAGCAGAGTAGCATTAAGTAAAAACATGGGCTTGCCTCAGACAGTGAATACTCTGATGAAAACATCTATTTATCATCTGTTTCTTAAGGTCCTTATTTCCTTTGAAATAGTCTATAATTTTTCCATCTTCTTTAATGTTTTCACATTTAACTTGTCATTTAACTGAGCTTAAGGACCTGGGATCTTTTTTCTTTTTATTAATACCCACGAGGAATCAAATATGTTTACTAATGTTCCCTGGAGAAAGCAAAAAAAAAGAGACTTGTTTCACTTACCATATCCAAAAATCCATCATTCATGGTGACTGTTTCATTTTTCTTTTTATTCTTCTTCAATAGTAACTCCCTAGAAAAGCAATACTAAACAAACGAACTATATATATATATATATATATATATATATATATATATATATATGAAATCTGTTACACAGAAAAATACTTTCAAGCATTACCTCTCAGAATATAGTGAATGCTAAATATTTTAAATGGTAAATTTGTTTAAGGTGTAGCAAGCAGAATTAGAGACTTCTGAAGAGACCTCTACTTTCATATGTCAATCCAAAATATGCACTAAATCACAAAATAGAATATAGTCTGAGTTGTGCAGTTATCTTGCATTTAAAGAAATCTCTGACCTTAAGGATTTAGATGATTGAAATTTCAAAGATTGTATTTACAATTAGGCCAAAAATTTTTGAACTAAGCATGCAATTCCATTTTTATAATTGAAGAAAGTTTTTGAACATATTGTGAATGTATCAGTAATTTAAAACATGAAAGCTTTAAATATTGAGCATTCTCTAAAAATAGAAGTTTATTAGTATTATGGATGTAATAATACATAAGAAGGGGCTAATTTTTCATGTATCTGGCATTTGAAAGATACAGAAAAGAGGAAAGCCATAATAAATAATTTTATATATTAAAATATATATAATAGTGGTAATTTTCTGCTGAAAATATATGGCTTAAAAAATTTTTAGCTGTCATTTACCATATTATAGAAGAGATAAAAGGAAAGTGGAAGACATGATACCTTTAAAAATAAAGTTCATAATTTTTGGTTGAAATGTTTTATAGATTTCACATGTTAATTCCTTTTTTGTTACAGAAATAATTACCAAAAATAATTCGTTTCATTGACTGTTAAATTTATTTTTACTATACACTAAATATAAACACTATACAGAAAACATCTTAATTGCCCAGATAACCACAATGGTGTGATCACTCACCTAGAACCAGATATACTGGAGTTTGAGGTCACGTGAGCCTGAAGAAGCATGACTACGAAAAAAATCATGGAAGTGATGGAATTCCAGCTGAGTTATATCAAGTTCTAAAAGACAATGCAGTTAAAGTGCTGCACTCAATATCCCAGCAAACTAAAAACTCAGCAGTGGCTCCAGGACTGGAAGTCAGTTTTCATTGCAATCTCAAAGAAACACAAAGCTGAAGAATGTTCAAACTACTGCACAATTGTTCTCATCTCACACACTAACAAAATAATGCTCAAAATTCTCCATGGAAGACTTCAAAAGTATGTGATCCAAGAACTTCCATATGTTCATGCTGGATTTAGAAAAGGCAGAAGATCCTGAGATCAAATTGCCAACATCCACTGGATCATCACAAAAGCAACAGAGTTGTAGAAAATCATCTACTTCTGCATTATTGACCGCACCAAAGCCATTGACTGTGTGGAACACAACAAACTGGAAAATTCTGAAAGAGATGGGAATATCAGACAACCTTACTTGCCTTCTGAGAACTATGCATGCAGATCAAGAAGCAACAGTAAGCACTGGACATGGAAAATGGTTCCAAATTGGGAAAGGAGTATGTAAAGGCTGTATATTGTAACCCTGCTTATTTAACTAATATGCAGAGTACATCATGAGAAACGCCAGGCTGGATGAATCACACCGGAAATCAAGATTACAGGGAGAAATATCAATAACCTCAGATATACAGGTGACACTACCCTTATGGCAGAAAGTGGAGAGGAACTGAAGAGCCTCTTGATGAAAGTGAAAGAGAAGAGTGAAAAAGTTGAATTAAAACTCAGCATTCAAAAGATGAAAATCATGTCATCTGGTCCCATCACTTCATGGCTAATACATGGGGAAGCAATGGAAGGAATAGCAGACATTTTTTTCCTTGTCTCCAAAATCACTGCAGATGGTGACTGCAGCCATTAAATTAAATGACCCTTTTTCCTTGGAAGAAAGCTATGATCAACCTTCAGTTCAGTTCAGTACAGTAGCTCAGTCATGTCTGATTCTTTGCAACCCCATGGACTGCAGCATGCCAGGCCTCCCTGTCCATCACCAACTCCGGGAGTTTACTGAAACTCATGTCCATTGAGTTGATGATGCCATACAACCATCTTTTCCTCTGTTGTCCCCTTCTCCTCCTGCCTTCAATTTTTCCCAGCATAAGGGTCTTTTCAAATGAGTCAGCTCTTCGCATCAGGTGGCCAAAGTATTGGAGTTTCAGCTTCAACGTCAGTCCTTCCAATGAACATTCAGGACTGATATCCTTTAGGATGGACTGGTTGGATCTCTTTGCAGTCCAAGGAACTCTCAAGAGTCTTCTCCAGCACCACAGTTCCAAAGCATCAATTCTTCAGCACTCAGCTTTTTTAACTCTTCCATCAGTGACCAACCTAGATAGCATATTAAAAAGCAGAGACATTATTTTGCCAGAAAAGTTCCCTTTAGTCAAATCTATGGTATTTCCAGTAGTCATGTATGGATGTGAGAGTTGGACTATAAAGAAACCTGAGCACTGAAGAACTGATCCTTTTGAACTGTGGTGTTGAAGAAGACTCTTGAGAGTCCCTTGGACTGCAAGGAGATCAAACTAGCCAATCCTAAAGGAAATCAGTCCTGAATATTCATTGGAAGGACTGATGCTGAAGCTGAAGCTCCAATACTTTGGCTACCTGGTGTGAAAAACTGACTCATTAGAAAAGACCCTGATGCTCAAAAAGATTGATGCCAGGAAGAGAAGGAGATGACAGAGGCTGAGATGATTGGATGGCCTCCCTGACTAGAAGTTTGAACAAGCTCTGGGAGTTGGTGATGGACAGGGAAACCTGGTGTGCTGCAGTTCATGGATTCGCAAAGAGTTGGACAGGACTGAATGAATGAACTGAAGTATAAACACAAATAATTAATACTGACTTGTTATTAAGTTTTCTGAAAAAAAAATTTATGAGGCTTCCCTGGTGCCTCAATGGTAAAGAATACACAGTGCAGGAGACAACTATTTGATCCCTGATCCTTGAAAATCCCACCCAACAAGGAGCTACCAAACCCATACACAGCTACTGATCCTGTGCTCTAGAGACTTGGAGCCCCAGCTACTGAGCCCATGTGCTGCAACTACTCAAGTCCAGGTGGCTGGAGCCCTGTGATCTGCAGGAGAAGGAGCTGCCATAATAGAAAGCCTGCACTCTGCAACTCAGGAAAAGCCCATGAAGCAGCAAAGTCCCAGAGCAACCAAGATATATATATATATATATATATATATATATATATATATATATACACACACACATATTAGTTTTATGAAACAATTTTATCAAAAGAGAAGTTTTAGATTGTAGATGAAACAGGGTCCTTCCAGAATTCCAATATTCAGAATTATTTTTAAAAATCAATAAAGTTAAACTGCTATGTTTATTTTGCTAGTTTGATTTTTCAAAGCAAATGTTGATGCTCTAATTTTCCAAAATTTGTCATCTATGAGTCCTTTTAAGCTGGTTCTGTTTTCATTTTAATATGACTATATTGATAGATTACAATAAACTGTGGAAAATTCTGAGAGAGATGGGAATACAGACCACCTGACCTGCCTCTTGAGAAATCTGCATGCAGGTCAGGAAGCAAAAGCTAGAACTGGACATGGAACAACAGACTGGTTCCAAATAGGAAAAGGAGTACGTCAAGGCTGTATATTGTCACCCTGCTTATTTAACTTATATGCAGAGTAGATCATGAGAAATGCTGGACTGGAAGAAACACAAGCTGGAATCAAGATTGCTGGGAGAAATATCAATAACCTCATATATGCAGATGACAACACCCTTATGGCAGAAAGTGAAGATAAATTAAAGAGCCTCTTGATGAAAGTGAACAAGGAGAGTGAAAAAGTTGGCTTAAAGCTCAACATTCAGAAAACTAAGATCATGGCATCTGGTTCCATCACTTCATGGGAAATAGATGGGGAAACAGTAGAAACAGTATCTGACTTTATTTTTTGGGGCTCCAAAATCACTGCAGATGGTAACTGCAGCCATGAAATTAAAAGACACTTACTCCTTGGAAGAAAAGTTATGACCAACCTAGATAGCATATTCAAAAGCAAAGACATAACTTTGCCGACTAAGGTCCGTCTAGTCAAGGCTATGATTTTTCAGTAGTCATGTATGGATGTGAGAGTTGGACTGTGAAGTAGGCTGAGAATTGATGCTTTTGAACTGTAGTGTTGGAGAAGACTCTTGAGAGTCCCTTGGACTGCAAGGAGATCCAACCAGTCCATTCTGAAGGAGATCAACCCTGGGATTTCTTTGGAAGGAATGATGCCAAAGCTGAAACTTCAGTACTTCGGCCACCTCATGAGAAGAGTTGACTTATTGGAAAGGACTCTGATGCTGGGAGGGATTGGGGGCAGGAGGAGAAGGGGACGACGGAGGATGAGATGGCTGGATGGCATCACTGACTCAGTGGACATGAGTCTGATTGAACTCCGGGAATTGGTGATGGACAGGGAGGCCTGATGTGCTGCGATTCATGGGGTTGCAAAGAGTTGGACATGACTGAGCGACTGAACTGAACTGAACTGATATTGATAGATGACACTGATAGATAACATTTCTTTCTTGGCACAAGTCCCAGGCCCACCATGTAATGTCCAAACCCCAGAATTGGAATCAACCACACTCCTCCAAGTAGACCTGATTTATGTAAAAATAGTATGTAGAAGTTAAATCCTGGCAGTCGTTCTGTGTTTGCTCATTACTCATTCAGTGGATAGGAAAAGAATAAAATTAAACACACACACATTTTATCATAAAAAGTTTGGAGTATGAAAATGAGATGATGGATCGAATTTAAGTAATGAATATTTTATCAGCAGTTTCCAGTGTGGCTACTATTTAAAAATTTATTAAGTAAAAACACATTCTGCATCCATGTTTAAATATCAATAAACCCAAGAAAAAGCAATTCATTTTTGAGTTTCATTGTAGTTCATAAACAACTCAGGATCACCTTTCAAGATATATGTCAGTCCAGTTTAAAAGTGAGATACAGTCTATTATCCCAAGGGGACCATGTGTAATCTAAAAGATTTCTTAAAATGTATGATTGATAGCGTACCTTGAATTCATAGTTTAATATTCATTGCTTATACTTGAATCAGTTTGTAAATACTAAGTATCAAATGAGTGATATATAATAAGGTGAAAACTTCTGAAGGAACTTGTGAGTATAGCAAAGAGTTTCAAGCACATATATGTAACATATATTGTATGAAGCACTTGTACATAAATGTCTTATTTAGAGCTCTTAAGAAATCCCACTACTAAGTGTTTTCCCATTTTATACATGAGGAAACATCAATGTTTAGCAGATAAAAGTGTGGTGGATTCATGTCAATGTATGGCAAAACCAATACAGTATTATAAAGTAAAATAAAGTAAAAATAAAAAGTTAAAAAAAAGCGTATTGAGAATCTGATTCAATAGAAATGAGTGAGTTGTGAGGTTATGTAAAACACTAAAGTTTGAGAAAACCTGACTTTGAAAGTCTTATTGCTCAAATGTAGCATCTGATATAAACTTGCATAGTGAAATATAATATACTATGGACATAAACAAGATTATCAAGAAATTAATCTCGTCATAGTTTCAGTTTATATGAAAATAGCACTAGGAAGTGACCTTTAATTGATTTTCCCTTTAAAATATAAAGTATATATTTGAAAGTATAAATTAAGCAATTAAATCTTTTTTAATACTGTGTATTATGGAGGAACAGAAGTAAGCTTTGGCACCAAGTTCAAAGTCCAACTGATCTCTCTCTGATCCTGAAGAATGATTTTCATTCATTTACCCAAGATTCATTAAGTTTATTCACAGCTTTGTACACAGAGAAAAAGGCAATATACAAGATGGGTCATGAACTTGATTATCAACCTTGCCTGTTGATAGGCAAATGGCAATGCATAAATAAATGCATTAATTAAACAATCCCAGAGCATGAATACTATGAAAAAAAATAAATATGGTGATATTATTCAGTGAAAAAGGCTTCCCACGTGGCACTAATGGAAAAGAACCCATCTGCCAATGCAGGAGACATAAGGGAGACGGGTTCAATCTCTGGGTCAGGAAGATCCCCAGGGAAGTGACTTGGCATCCATGCACACATTAAGAAAAAAAGGATGGTGCTGCTTATTTTCATAAAGTTGCAGAGGTAATAGATTTGATATAGTTAAGGTAGCAAAAGAAAGTCTGGGATAGATTTTAAATGTGGGTTTACAGAAACTAGCACCATTTTATTTACTGAAATGGAGAAGATTGGAAGGTGTTCTGATTTGGATATTTTAAATTTAAGGATGCCTATTAAACATTCAAATGAGTTACCAAGAAAACAGTTGGCAGTTTAGTCTAGAGTTCAGATTCACTGAAAGTATAAACCTGTAAATCTCCAGGCAACGTAGAAGTGTAAATACGTAAACTCAATCCATAGGTTTCCTGTCACTACAGTTCAGAGAATTCACTCTGATACATCTTTCCCTCCAAACAGTGCTGTTAGATAAATGGTTAGGTAGAAAACAGCTAAACAAATGTTGATGAATCCTATAGAGATTGAAAACTATTCCCTTCTTCTCTTCTAGTTCTTTAGCTGGTCTAGTAATTAAAATGGCATAAGATAGATTAACAGCAGATAAACAAATTTTGTTTGTGCCTGAGCCCTATAAAAATATGAGACTCCCTGATAATCAAGTAAAGGGGATTTAGATACCAACCTGAGCTAAGGAGAAGGGGATGGGGTCTGGAGCTTCAAAGAGGAAGAGGACAATTCACAGGAAAATGTGAAGAGCAAAGATTTGGTACACAAATATTTGTCACATTGTGTGGCTATATATTTTGGATATAAAAGTTATCTTTGGTAATAGCACTCTTCCTGGTAAGGAATTTCTAGTTAAGTTTTCTTAGATAGTTAAGAAGGAGGGAATAAGCTCTTCCTGAATTTGCTGGGCTCTTACTTTTTTCATCAAAATAATCCAAAAGCCAAATTGGCACTTTCTAGGGTGGCTCATTCTGCTTCCCCAGCCCCATAACAGCACAAATTTCTTTGCTTTCCAGAGATGAATTAGAAACACAGTGATAATGATTGTGAAAGATGAAGGTTTTGTTTTGTTTGACTACACTTCCTAGGGAAGTTTTGGTGGCATAGTGCTAAAGAGTCTTCTGGCCACTGAAAGGGATGCAAGAGACACAGATTGAAGCCTGGGTTAGAAAGATCCCCTGGAGTAGGAAATGGCAACCCACTCCATGGACAGAAAAGCCTGGGTGGTTACAGTCCATGGGGTTGCAAAGAGTCAGCAGGACTGAGCCACAGAGCATGAACACACGCGCGCGCACACACACACACACACACACACACACACACACACACACACACATTTTCCAAGTCAAGAAATGGGTAAAGGAAAATAAAAATGGATCCAAAAAGAAAAAGGGTCTTAGCCTCCATGATAAATGGAAGCCAGACTTCCTGATCTTGAAAGGTGACTGAAAAAAAAAAAAAATGCTGTGAAACTCCTTGAGGATAAAGAAATGGGGACTTTATTGCACAACCTTTCAAAGAGAAATTTAGACATATTATCTACTGGATTTGTGCTTTGGTGTTAAAAAAAATCCAATACACACACACATGCACAAGAAATGGCAGGAAGGATGGAAAGAAGAAATCAATGCAATCAACTTTTGAAATGTGAATTTATTTCAAAAGAGGTTTGCTGAAGTTATTGAATTAATTATATAAATGATAATGATATGCTTGAAAGATCAGGATTGGGGAGGGCAACATGTTACTAGCAAGGAAAAGAAAAAACAGATGGGAGAAAGACAATAGCTGAGAGAAATATTACTGGTAATTTGCAGAATTAATAAAAAGCATAACCTCACATTGAAGAAGCATCATAAAATTAATACACAAATATAAGCACAGAAATTTGGGGTACATCAAACTCTGTCAGGGAAAAATTGGCCTAGATAAGTTGAACAGGCAGAGCAGAGTTTTTTCAAGGCTATTGAGATATATGTGATCAAACCCAGCTCCACTGAAACACAATAAGAATGTAAGCTTTGAAGTGAACAAGTGGAAGATTTAAGGGTGAAGTGTTTAATGTGATTAGGTCGTCTGTGTTTGCTAAATACAACTTATCAAAGTCAGGCTCCTCCCCCTCCCAGAGAGACCCAGAGGTAGGAGCTCTATCTTTCTGGACATTTCAAAGTGATGGCTCCCAGCTCCTTCAGAAAGACATTCCTTGTTGTACAACTGGCAAGAGGCTAGATCTATCCTTCAAAGAGGAAAAGATTTATAGTTCCAAGTTGCCTTAAACAAATATTCTAAGAAAAGAAAGGTCAGGGGCCTACGGTCAGGAAAAAATTTCTCTCGAGTTTACTCAAGCAGAGGGTGTAATCAGGCAGGACCCTATGACACCTTCCCAGAAAAGACCCCTTACTTATGTCCTCCACCTGCTTTTGTCTGTAGAACATTTCAAAGAGTAAATTTAATCAGAGGAGTGAGAAAATGCAGAAAGAAAGGAATACAGTCAAGACAAAATAATAATACTTTAGCCATTAAACAAAGTCAGGGACATTTAGTTTTTCCTCAGGGACTATAGAAAATATTCTGAACCATGTCCTTTGAGGTATCTTGCAGACATTGAAAACCCCTGCTAGGGGAAGAAGTTAACAAAATACTGCCCATAAGCATGTAGACCCCAGACTGGTTTGAACCAGAAGGTAGATGATGCTATCTCCCAATTACCTCACTACTAACCAATCAGAAGAATGTTCATGAGCTGATCATGCCCTGCTCATTAAATACTGTAAATACTGCTCATGCTATCTCCCACTCCACCCCCCCCCCCACACCTTGGAAGGGATACAGTCTTGAGGGCATTAACATGTTGTGGTGCCCTTTGCCTGTCAAAGCAATAAGTTATTTCTTTCTACTTCACTCAAAACTCTGTCTCTAAGATTTATTTCAGACTGGTATACAAAGGTTGAATTTTGGCAGCAAGAGGAACACTAACCATACTGGGTGAATTCAAACAGAATAATTTTAACAACAATAGAGTGAAAATTATTTCAGACCAATTACAGTCAAGAATTTAACATTACATACACACTTGACAAAAGAAACACCCAAAGATGTACTTTGGCAAGAAGAAATGTAATCTTTAAAGGAGAAACACGGTGCAGGGAGAAGTAGTGAACCAAGAAATTGGTAACCACATGGATAAATCAAAGGAAGTATGCCTTAGGAAACTAAAGCAATAATTTGCAATTTGCAGCAGGTTAAAACACTTTGAATTAATGTATGTAACAACTAACATGAAATATATTAGAGACGTGAACTCAAGTATTATAATGTTCTTGTCTTTTTCTTGCGGTTAGCTTTTATTTTAAACACAGTTCTATATTAATATTCTAAAGACAGGAAAATAAATATTTATCTTCTAAAAGATAGTATTTACTTTAAAAACAAATGCAAAGTGTTCAATTCAGTAAAGTCGCTCAGTCGTCTCTGACTCTTTGTGACCCCATGAACCACAGCACGCCAGGCCTTCTCTGTCCATCACCAACTCCCAGAGCCCATCCAAATCCATGTCCATTGTGTCAGTGATGTCATCCAACCACCTCATCCTTTATCATCCCCTTCTCCTCTTGCCCGCAATCTTTCCCAGAATCAGGGTCTTTTCAAATGAGTCAGCTCTTTACATCAGGTGGCCAAACTATTTGACTTTCAGCTTCAACATCAGTCCTTCCAATCAACACCCAGGGCTGATCTCCTTTAGAATGGACTGGTTGGATCTCCTTGTAGTCCAAGGGACTCTCAAGAGTCTTCTCCAACACCACAGTTCAAAAGCATCAATTCTTCGGCACTCAGCTTTCTTCACAGTCCAACTGTCACATCCATACATGACCACTGGAAAAACTACAGCCTTGACTAGGTGGACATTTGTTGACAAAGTAATGTCTCTGCTTTTTAATATTCTGCCTAGCTTGGTCATACTTTTATTCCATGGAGTAAGTGTCTTTTAATTTCATGGCTGCAATCACCATCTGCAGTGATTTTGGAGCCCAGAAAAATATAGTCAGCCACTGTTTCTGTTTCTCCATCTATTTGCCATGAAGCAATGGGACTGGATGCCATAATTTTGGATTTCTGAATGTTGAGTTTTAAGACAATTTTTTCACTCTGCTCTTTCACTTTCATCAAGAGGCTTTTTAGTTCCTCTTCACTTTCTGCCATAAGGGTGGTGTCGTCTGCATTTCTGAGGCTATTGATATTTCTCCCGGCAATCTTGATTCCAGCTTGTGCTTCTTCCAGCTCAGCATTTTTCATGATGTACTCTACATATAAGTTAAATAAGTAGGGTGACGATATACAGACTTAAGGTACTCCTTTTCCTATTTGGAACCAGTCTGTTGTTCCATGTCCAATTCTAACTGTTGTTTCCTGACCTGTATACAGATTGCTCAGGAGGCAGGTCAGGTGGTCTGCTCTTCCAACTCTTACAGAATTTTCTACAGTTTATTGTGATCCACACAGTCAAAGGCATTGGCATAGTCAATAAAGCAGAAATTTATGTTTTTCTGGAACTCTCTTGCTTTTTCCATGATCCAGCAGATGTTGGCAATTTGATCTCTTGTTCCTCTGCCTTTTCTAAAACCAGCTTGCACATCTGGAAGTTCACTGTTTACGTATTGCTGAAGCCTGGCTTGGAGAATTTTGAGCATTACTTTACTAGCGTGCAACTGTGCGGTAGTTTGAACATTCTTTGCCATTGCCTTCTTTTGGAATTGGAATGAAAACGGACCTTTTTCAGTTCTGTGGCCACTGCTGAGCTTTCCAAATTTGCTCACATATTGAGTGCAGCACTTCCACAGCATCATCTTTCAGGATTTGAAATAGCTCAACTGGAATTCCATCACCTCCACTAGCTTTGTTCGTAGTGATGCTTCCTAAGCCCCAATTGACTTCACATTCCAGGATGTCTGGCTCTAGGTGAGTGATCACACCATTGTCATTATCTGGGTCATGAAGATATTTTTTTGTGCCGTTCTATGTATTCTTGCCACCTCTTCTTAGTACCTTTCTGCTTCTGTTAGGTCCATACCATTTCTGTCCTTTATTGAACCCATCTTTGCATAAAATGTTCCCTTAGTATCTCTAATTTTCTTGAAGAGATCTCTAATCTTTCTCATTCTGTTGTTTTCCTCTATTTCTTTGCATTGATTTCTGAGGAAGGCTTTCTTATTATTCAATGTCTGATGACTTTAGCCCTTGAAATAGCCTCTCAGGTGGCTCAGAGAAACTGGTCAGAAGAGGGAAAGGCGGAGACAGAATATATGTGAATTTTTTGCTGGGAGAAAACATGTAGTCAAGCATCAAAAGATTACTGCTAACCACAAAGAACTGACATATCAGGTTAATAATTTTAGTGCTTTTCTGTGTATGGGGAAATGCAAGAATCCACAATCATTGAAGTGTTTCCTTATATATATGTATCTTAACGGTCTAGGTGCCATATCTAGAGCACAGAATGTTTCCCATTTTTTCTCCATCCTGAATTCCGTGGAGGCACACTGTCAGTGGGCAATTGCAGTAGCTAATGGCTTGATCCTGTAGAACTGGATGACAGTCAACATTCTTTTTATTCTTTACAAAAGAAAAATGCAGTTTAAGAGAAAAAAAAAAATGATGACCTCAATAGGAAGCAGCCAAGAGAAAAATTGCTGTTATTTATTCCTAAGGCATGTTCCACTCTGTAACCCCATGAACTATAACCTCCAGGTTCCTCTGGGCATGGGATTTTCTAGGCGAGCATGCAGGAGTGAGTTGCCATTTCCTTCTCCAGGGAATCTTCCCAATCCAGGTCTCAAACCTATGTCTCCTGCACTGGCAGGTGAATTCTTTATTACTAAGCTACCAGGGAAGCCCAAAGAACAAAATAGTAGCAAATAAAAAGAACAAGAGAGAAAAACTATGCAATTTAAACTGTTTTGCACATTACTTATTATACAGACTTGTGTGATGAATACAAAGTAATACATTAATTTAAATATAGTCACATTCCTCCAAAGGGCAGTGACAGAACCTTTTGTTTTTCATTTGAATCAAAAACAAATATGTGTCAGATTTGGAAGGTAAGTACATGAGCATCTTTTATAATATACCAATGTTTTAATTTTTTCAGTATTTTATTTTTGTAATAATTAAGAGATCAAATGAAAGATTAAAAGATATTGTAAAAGTGAAGTAGATAACTGGGGAAATGTTTCAGTGAAAAATGTTAGAGAGATGTCAAATCAACCTGGGAAGCCTTGACAGAGTAAGGAGTTTCACTGCTCAATAGAACCTTCTATGATGATGTAGAACATGATTTAGGGCTGCACTCTTCAATATAGCAGTGGTCTGGACATTTGTAATGTGGCTTGTGTGGACTGAGGAACTGAGTTTCCCACTTTAATTAATTTCTTTTAATTAGTTTAATTTTAACTAACTTTATGTGACTAGAGTCTACTTTGTTGGATAATTCAGTTGTGAAACATACCTTGTATAATAAAGAAAATGATCTAAAAATAATGTGGATAAGACAATAAGTGAAAGTGTGAAGTCCTTGAGAAGGCAGAAGTGGAAGATATACATACATATACCTATATGGTTTGGGGAGTTTAGTCGCTAAGTCATGTCTGACTCTTGTGACCCCAGGGACCGTAGTCTGCCAGGCTCCTCTGTCCCTGGGATTTTCCAGGCAAAAATATTGAAGTGGGTTGCCATTTCTATCTCCAGGGATCTTTCCAACCCAGGTATTTAACTGAAGTCTCTTGCACTGCAGGCAGATTCTTTACCGACTGAACTACCAGGGAAGCCTTATACATAAATATGAATGTACAGGCATACAGGGGGCAAGTGGAAGGACTGGATTTTTGTAACAAAAATGAAGATAGTTTAATTATGTAAATCTGAAAATCGTTATTAAACACCTACAGGCCATGATCTCAGTGATATGCTACGAAATGAAGAAGAAAAATAAATATTTAAAAAATATGAATTCCTCAAAGATAATTCCCATGAACAGGTCAGTCTCAGGGTAGCTAGCAATGTCATTTCACAGAAAGAGATGAGAACAAAAGCTTGAATGACACCAACGAAATAGGTAAGCTTATACATGAGTGAAGACCATTATGGTAGGGAAAACGAAATTGGCAAGCCCTTGGGAGAAAACACAAATTGGCAGGTTTGAGGCAGCTGTAAGGACTGTGTAAGCAATGTGCTAAGTGATTAGACTGGACAGGTAGATTGGGGAGAGACATTCTAGGGCATTAATTGGCTTGCAGGCCATAAAGTAATGAGAAACCATTCATGATTTTTTAATATAAAGATGACATGATTCTGGTTCAGTAATCATTTTCAACAAGTGTTTAAGGAGAAAATACTGTATGTTCTGATGCAGGATATATTTCAAAGACAATTTTCTAACTTGCTGATGGGCAGAATTTAGAGGGACAAGTATAGAAACAGGTAGGAAGCATAGAAACACTTAATTCACCCAGAGATTATATATGGAGTTATTGCTGTAAGCCAAGCACTATTCAAGACATTGGGCATACAGAGGACACGCAGGCTGATATTTAACACTTGTTTGGACTTCCCTGGTGGCTCAGATGGTAAAGAGTCTGTCTACAATGCAGGAGAGCTGGATTCGATCCCTGGGTTGGGAAGATTTTCCAGAGAAGGAAATGGCAACTCACTCCCATACTCTTGCCTAGAAAATCCCATGGGCGGATAAGCCTGGTGTCCATGGGGTCACAAGAGTTGGATATGACTGAGCGACTTCACTTTCACTTTCCAATTTTTAAAAACTTTTTCCCAAAATAAATGCAATAAACGCATATTAAACTTAATTCCAAGGAATAAATAATGATGTCTATTGTATAAAAGATTAACATGCAAATAAAGGGAGAAGAAAATGGAGGAGAAAGAGAAAGATGTTGAGGAAATATTAAAGAAAACACACAAAAGTTAACTCCAAAAACTAGATGAGAATACTTAATGCCTATTTTCTGTGTGCTGCTGTTGTTGTTTGTACATATGCACCAGTTCGTTGAGTCGTTCAGTCGTGTTCGACCTATTTGTGATCCCATGAATCGCAGCACGCCAGGCATCCCTGTCCATCACTGACTCCCGGAGTTTACCCAAACTCAGGTCCATCAAGTTGGTGATGCCATCCAGCCATCTCATCCTCGGTCGTCCCATTCTCTTGCCCTCAATCTTTCCAAGCATCAGGGTCTTTTCTAATGAGTCAGCTCTTTGCATCTGGTGGCCAAAGTATTGGAGTTTCAGCTTCAACATCAGGCCTTCCAATCAACATCCAGGACTGATCTCCTTTAGAATGGACTTGTTGGATCTCCTTGCAGTCCAAGGGACTCTCAAGAGTCTTCTCCAACACCACAGTTCAAAAGCATCAATTCTTTGGCACTCAGCTTTCTTCACAGTCCAACTCACATTCATACATGACCACTGGGAAAACCATAGCCTTGACTAGACGGACCTTTGTTGGCAAAGTAATGTCTATGCTTTTCAACATGCTATCTAAGTTGGTTATAACTTTCCTTCCAAGTAGTGTATTTTAATTTCATGGCTGCAATCACCACCTGCGGTGATTTTGGAGCCCCCCAAAATAAAGTCTGACACTGTTTCCACTGTTTCCCCATCTATTTCCCATGAAGTGGTGGGACCGGATGCCATGTTCTTAATTTTCTGAATGTCGAACTTTAAGCCAACTTTTCATTCTCCTCTTTCACTTTCTTCAAGAGGCTCTTTAGTTCCTCTTCACTTTCTGCCATAAGGGTGGTGTCATCTGCATATCTGAGATTATTGATATTTCTCCCGGCCATCTTGATTGCAGCTTATCCTTCCTCCAGCCCAGCATTTCTCATGATATACTCTGCATATAAATTAAATAAGCAAGGTGACAATATACAGCCTTGACATACTCCTTTTCCTATTTGGAATCAATCTGTTGTTCCATTTCCAGTTCTAACTGTTGCTTCCTGACCTGCATATAGGTTTCACAAGAGGCAGGTCAGGTGGTTTGGTATTCCCATCTCTTTCATAATTTTCCACAGTTTACATATGTACATTTGCATATGGTGTTTGAATGACCAGATATATTTAATATGTTCTAGTACTTTGTCTAAAATTCCCTAATTTCATAATGAAGTTTTTCCTGGTCTTTCCCCCATCCTGCTTCCTCTGTTCATCTTCCATTTATCATCTGTTCAACTTCCTTAATACAGCCCTTGGTATGTTTTTGACACCATTCTATCTAGAAAGTGTTCCATTTTCATTAACCTACTCCCTTGAGAGTACCTATGAATGGCCTCCAGGTGCCATGACATTTGCCTCAAAATTTCTGTCATTTTGCCCCTCTTTGAGAGGCAAAATAATTAATATAATACTTAAGAAGTCACAAAATTTAATTCACAGAAATGTGTATTTCTATTGATTAATATAAAATTTAAAGTGATTAATATTCAATTAAAACCAAAATGCCATGAATCAAAAATGTACATTATAAAACATAAGTATGAATTTAGAATATCAGTTCCTCACATTTAAATCCCACTTATTTATGCCAGTGTTACTAAAGTGGTCTTTTTGATATTCACTGCATATTTGCAAGTTTTGTCTTGTTATTGAGGAGGATACTTATCATGTTCCATGTTAAGAATGACCACTTCTGATTTTAAATTACCATGTGGACAGAACTGAAATGGATACACAGAGCTTAAGAGAATTTCTCTGCTGTCAACTTCTATCTTTATCCCAAGAATTGTGTGCATTTTCTGTACCCCTTATATCAAAATTTAAGGGATTTCAATATTGTCCGGAGGAAAAAGAATGTAGAAAGTGGCATATGTGTAATTAAAAGAGATGTTGATTTGCTTGGTAAAGGAGATGCATTTTCATATAGATTTTAAGATGTCAACCCATCGTCTTTACAATTCATATTGCCTTGAAATTATATCTGCCCCCTCAGTTTTCTTTCCTAATACCAAAAACAACTACATCATTCAAAATGCCAAAATCCATTTGAAAATAACCACTATTTCTCTAGATTATTTTCTCCTAGGTTGGATTTATTCTTTTGTAAATTCAGTCAACTATTCTACACTGAAAAACAGGGGGAAAGGCACCCATGATCTTAACTAGAACTGAACTTACTGCAATTGCTTTCTAAGGGCATATTGAGGAGTCATTGTTTAACATGAAATATAGTCTTAAATAATTAATACTGATGTGCACTGGATCCAGGTTGATAGCCGTGAGTGAATGAATTGTTTCTTTTCCTTTTCAAAAATGTCAGTAGCATATATGAATTAGAATATTTCTCAAATGCACTCTAGTGACCTTGAATGCTCACAGAAAAATATGAGCAATTTAATCATTTGTAAAAGACTGTCCATTACAATGCCAGGATAAAAGCCACAAAGAACTTTATGTGAAGATAATGCATGTCTTAAATTGAACATGAACATCCTGAAAGTAACTACAGTCAATGGAGTGATTATGTAATGTTCTCAGTTGAAATGATAATCAGGTCTCCATTTACATTCTCTAACAGCCAGCATAAAATATGCACAGTATTTACCAGTGTCCTTAATTGGTCTCAACAAGTCTCTTGGTATTTTGACTCTATTTGAATCACATGCTTTTAAGAATATATCTTCTTTAGTTTGTTGTAACAGTATAAGTTAATGTGTATATATACATGCATATATATATATGAAAACATCTTATTTAAAATATTCTTTATGTTAATAGATTACTTATATAAACAATGTGTTAAAATAAGTAAACTATTTAATTCATGTTATTCTCTCTAAGGGATTGAATCAGAGCTTAATTAACATCCATTTTTTAAGCATTTTATGCATATGACATGAAGCATTAGTTTTAGATAGTAAGTAATTTGGAATTCATCTTATCAGTTATCAAGAAAGAGATCTCTTCTTCCTAACTGGAAACCTTCTATTAAATCTTTAATAAAATTGAGGCTTTTTGTCTATTTCTTCAGTCTTACCTTAGGACCCAAAATAGTAGCTTGAGATCCTAGATTCTTCATAAATATTTAGTCATTTAATTAGAAAAACCCAATCTAATCTAGGTATTAAATTAATTTTAGGAGAATGATAGTAATTTTTCATGTCAAAAATAAAGAATTTTCCCCAGTTTTACACATGATAAGCATTCAGGCTGTAGAAATTATTCTTTTATGTACAAATCATTGATTCTAGAAACAGGACATTTTCATTCAACAAGTGGTATATCCTTTCTACCTGTTTTCTGTTGAGATATGAAACACAGTAAAAAACTAACCTATATAAATTCTTTTAGTTCTGTTCAATATATTTCCCAAAACTAACAAACAAAAGGCAAAATTATAGCATCTGCAATTCAATAATACAAAAAACAAAAAATACCTCAGGTAATAATGTTAACATTGCCTTAAAAATATGTAAATAAACTGAGTTCAACTAAGATTTTGATTTTGTGCATAATTCTGCTTCTCATTCTCAATTTACTCCTGATTTTCTCTTTCATGGGATTATTCTATATCTTTTCCATTCTATGGAAGTAGATGCTTTTATGCTCTCTGGAAACATTTACCTCTTGATTTGTAAGGTAAATCAAGACAGGAATTTCAAGATTTTCAATTTGTTCTTCTATTTAAAGTTTATGGACCTATAATGACCCTTCTTTCTGCAGAGCTCAGATAAAAACACAGCTACTATTTGACAAAAAAATAATAATGGTAATACCTAGATCATAGGGTTTTCATGTAGACTGAAAGGATTAGCATGCAGACCTCAATCAAGTTTAACTTTTAGATGCAGAAGCTTTTCACACTTAACACTAATGCACATTTATAGCCCCATTGCCCAAGTAAGTCTCAGTTTACACCACTTAGTCTGGAGTCCTGACCAGTAAGCATCCTTTATCATTCTCAAGTGTTCCAGTTGTCATAGTACCTGAACAAATCAAGTTTCATGCTAGCTGGAACTGTACTTTGTGCAAAGTGATTATATATATTGGGTTATATAATTTTCTATGTGAATAACCAGCTATTTTAACACAAGGTGTATTGTTTTCTTAATGCTTTACAAGATCACCTCTGTCGAATGTCTCATTTTGATGCATAAGTTTCTAGGCTATATTTTCTATTATACTAGACCTATTGTTCATTTTGCACTCATATCATATCTTTTTAATTATTAGAACACTATTAACAACTGCAATTAGATCAGTTCACCCACCCAATTTTTCTACCTAAATTTTCTTGGCAATTATTGGACCTTGGCTTTTCCATGTGATTTAGAAATAACTTTGCAATTTCTCCTTTGAGTGTAAACTTAAATTTCTTGTGTGTGTGTGTGTGTGTGTGTGTGTGCTTGCACTCATTCGTCTCTGACTCTATGCAACGCCACGGAATGGGTCCCACCAGACTCCTCTGTCCATGGGATTCTCAGGCAAGAATACTGGAGTGAGTTGCTATATCCTCCTCCAGGGGATCTTCCTGACACAGGGATCAAACTCGTGTCTCTTATGTCTCCAGCATTGACGGTGGGTTCTTTACCACTAGAGCCACCTGGGAAGCCTGGAAGTCATTAAACTTTGTAAATTAATTTGGAGATGATTAAAGTATTTTCTCCTCTCCAAGAATGTATTAATTTCAATTATTATAGTCTTGTAAGATATTTATAAAGATTATATTTTTCTTTTAATGGTTTTACACACTTTAAAATAGATGTATTGCTGGTTATATTGTAGTTTGGTTGATATTATAAATGACCCCTTTTAAAGCTTTTATTTTCTAATTGTTTCTGGTATATTAAAATGCAATTGGCTTTTGTGTATTGATTTTACAAGGAGTAAAATTAATAAACTTTCTTATCGATTAAAACATTTTAAGTGTATTCTGCTTTGAATTATCTAGGTATAGAATCTCTTTAACCAGGAATAATGACAGTTTTGCTTCTTTCTTTGTAACCCTCACACTTTTATTTCTTTTGAATAAAACCAACAGGGTATCAGAGAGAGTTGGACCATAAAGAGTACCAAAGAATTTATGCTTTTGAACTGTAGTGTTGGATAAGACTCTTGAGAGTCCCTTGGACTGCAAGGAAATCAATCAGTCAAGCCTAGAGGAAATTGATCCTGAATATTCATTGGAAGAACTGATGCTGAAGCTGAAGCTCCAATATTTTGGCCACTTGATGCAAAGAGTGGACTCATTAGAAAAGATCCTGTTATTGGGTAGAATTAGAAGCAGAAGGAGAAGGCGATGACAGAGGATGATATGGTTGGATGGCATCACCAACTCAATGGGCATGAATTTGAGCAAGCTCTGGGAGACGGTGAGGGACAGGAAAGCCTGGAGTGATACAGTCTATGGGGTCGCAGGCAGTCAGACATGACTGAGTAGCTGAAAAACAACAGGCTATTGTTGAATATAGGTATTATGTTGTCATTTTAAAGGAAATTCTGATGTTTCAACATTAAGAATTAGATTGCTCTAGGATTTGGTGTATATATTTTAACCATTTCAGAAGTCACTTTTTCTGACTTGGTAAGATATTTTTTTTTATTGTAATTTTTTTTCTCAAAATTTCCTGCAACTATTGAGTTTTAATCTAGCATACTTTTTATTACCAAAATCTAGTACTAATGTTTGTTTGTATGTGTGGTAAAGTACAATTTTAATGAACCGTGAACTCCCTGATGCTCAAGCTGGTTTTAGAAAAGGCAGAGGAACCAGAGATCAAAAAGCCAACATCCTCTGGATCATGGAAAAAGCAAGCGAGTTCCAGAAAAACAGTGGAAACAGTGTCAGACTTTATTTTTTTGGGCTCCAAAACCACTGCGGATGGTGATTGCAGCCATGAAATTAAAAGACACTTGCTCCTTGGAAGAAAAGTTATGACCAACCTAGATAGTATATTCAAAAGCAGAGACATTACTTTGCCAACTAAGGTCCGTCTAGTCAAGGTCCGTCTAGTCAAGGCTATGGATTTTCCAGTGGTCATGTATGGATGTGAGAGTTGGACTGTGAAGAAGGCTGAGCACCGAAGAATTGATGCTTTTTTTTTTTTTTTAATTTTAAAGTCATTTTAACTTTATTTTTTTATTTTTATTTTATTTTATTTTATTTATTTTTTATTTTTAGTTTTTTATTTTTTAAATTTTAAAATCTTTAATTCTTTTGAACTGTGGTGTTGGAGAAGACTCTTGAGAGTCCCTTGGACTGCAAGGAGATCCAACCAGTCCTTTCTGAAGGAGATCAACCCTGGGATTTCTTTGGAAGGAATGATGCTAAAGCTGAAGCTCCAGTACTTTGGCCACCTCATGTGCAGAGTTGACTCACTGGAAAAGACTGTGATGCTGGGAGGGATTGGGGGCAGGAAGAGAAGGGTATGACCCAGGATGAGATGGCTGGATGGCATCACGGACTCAATGGACATGAGTCTGAATAAACTCGGGGGGATGGTGATGGACAGGGAGGCCTGGCGTGCTGCAATTCATGGGGTCACAAAGAGTGGGACACAACTGAGTGACTGAACTGAACTGAACTGAAGAATCTGAGTTCTAGAGTGCATGCTTAGTCTTTCAGTGATGGCCAACTCTGCAACCCTATGGACTGTAGTCTGCTAGGCTCCTCTGTCCATGGAAATTTATATGCAAGAATACTGGAGTGGGTTGATTTTTCCTACTCCAGAGATCTTCCCAATCCAGGGATCGAACCTGCACCTCCAGTGGCTCCTGCACTGCAGGTGGATTCTTTACCACTGAGCCACCTGGGAAGCCCCTAAAATCTATTTTTACTAATAAAAAAATAATAATAAATAATATAATATTCCATAATCTGTGAAAAGTACTTGTTATAAAACTGAAACTGTTCAACCAGAAACAGAAATATTCAGGACGTTAACTACAATATGCTTATGTGTGTTTCCTTTGAATCAGATCAAACCTTTATAACTCATAGCAATAACAGCATCCAAAGTGTCATCATAATACCACTTCCTCACACCTTGTACTATAGAGAATGACACTCCTAACATCTAAATGTCTATACAACAGGCTAACACTACAAGGAGAGCAACTCTGAAGTTATGAATCTTAGAGTTTGCTATATAGATTTATATGTGAATGTGCTTAGTCATTTCAATGATGTCCAACTCTGGGCGACCTCATGGACCAGAGCCTGCAAGTCTCCTCTGTCCATGGGATTCTCCAAGTAAGATACTGGTGTGGGTTGCCATGCCCTCCTCCAGTGGATTTTCCAAGCCAGGGATCAAACCCAGGTCTCCCGCATTGCAGATGGATTCTTTACCATCTGATCCACCAAGGAAGCCCTCTATATATACATATGAGTACATGTATTACATATACATATGCTTGCTGCTGCTAAGTCACTTCAGTCGTGTCCAACTCTGTGCGACCCCATAGACGGCAGCCCACCAGGCTCTGCCATCCCTGGGATTATCCAGGCAAGAACACTGGAGTGGGTTGCCATTTCCTTCTCAAATGCAGGAAAGTGAAAGTGAAGTTGCTCAGTCACGTCTGACATTTCGTGGCCCCATGGACTGCAGCCTACCAGGCTCCTCTGTCCATGGAATTTTCCAGGCTTATACACATATATATTCAGCCCTAATACATATTGGAGTTGAAACATCTGCCCCTCTTCCTCTCTGGAGAAAGAGGGAGAGAGCTTATCTTCTATTCCAGAGTGAAAGCAAATAACTTCCTGGGAGAAGAGGAGAGTGGTCTCTATTCCAGAATATGAGCATTTGGCACCAGGAGAAATGGAAAGTTTTATACCTTTGAATGAGACCAAGGCTCTACCATAAAAGAGGCAATGGATGCAGAGCTAATAGATATCAAATTTGAAAAGCAAGTGGCTTCAAGGAAGAAAAAAAGGGAGATATTTTCTGCCATTATAGCATGCTAATTGATTTTTGCTTAGGATGCTGAAGCCCAGAAGAAACACCAAAACATCCAGAAAGAAGTAGCTTTCAGTGGACGCCTGCCTCCAAAAGGCAGAAGCTAGAGCCTAATGTTAGTAAACGTACAGGAATGCAATCAGTCTCTGGCAATCACTCACCCAGATGATATTTTATGTGGGGAGAAAGAAAATGAAGAATTAAATGCTACTCTTTATTGATATCTGGCATAGTAGGTTGGCAAGTTATAGTCCATGGGGTCGCAAAGAGTTTGACATGACTGACTGACTTAACACATAGCTGATATAGCTTTGTAGGGGTCCTCCAACTTTTAGAGGCGACAAACTGGGGCCCTGTGCTCAGCACCCACTGTACACAGTGATCAGAGCAGCAGGTGAGCTGATCCCCATATCCAGTTTTCTAGTCTGCTTGCATAGTCGGTCAGCCACTCACTATACCACTAAAAGCTTAACTGTTTAGGGGCAGTCTTATCAATATACATTAGCTGTTTAGAAACTCAGCGGTGTCTGCTCTTTGTAAGTACGTGAACTGAAGCATATCAGGCTTCCCTGTCCTTCATCATCTCCCAGAGCTTGCTCAAACTTATGTACACTGGATGGATGCCATCCAACCATCTCATCTTCTGTCATCCTCTTTTCCTCCTGCCTTCAATCTTTCCCAGCATCAGGGTCTTTTCCAATGAGTTGGCTCTTTACATTAAGTGGCTGAAGTATTGGGGCTTCAGCATCAGTCCTTCCAGTGAATATTCAGGATTGATTTCCTTTAGGATTGACTGATTTGATCTCCTTGCCATTCAAGGGACACTTGAAAGAGTCTTCTTCAGAATCACAGTTCAAAAGCATCAATTTATCAGTGCTTAGTTTCTTTATGGTCCAACTCTCACATGTGAACATTATTACTGGAAAAACTGTAGCTTTAATTAGATGGACTTTTGCTGACAAATTGATGTCCCTGCTTTTTAATATGCTATCTAGATATGTCATAGTCCCTCCTGCCCCCAAAGAGCAAGCATCTTTTAATTTCATGGCTACAGTTACCAACCACAGTGAAAATAGTATGTCATTGTTTCTGTTCTCCCCATATATTTGCCATGAAATGATGGGACTGGATGCCATGATCTTAGTTTTTTGAATGTTGAGTTTTAAGCTAGCTTTTTCACTCTTCTTTCATCCTCATCAAGATGCTGTTTAGTTTCTCTTCTCTTTCTGCCATTAGTGCGGTATCATCTACATGTCTGAGGTTGTTGATATTTCTCCTGGAAATCTTGATTCCAGATGTAATTCATCCAGTAAATTTTGATTTCTAACTAATTTCTATTCTTACTGATTGACTTGCTTAATATACAGCTGACTGGGCAAGTATGTTGAAATACTCCAAAGATATAGTGGTTTTGTCAATTTTATCTAACATGTAAATAATATTTTACATTTATATTTTTAAACTATTTGTTGAGATCCCATAAATAGATTAAAATCATATGGACTCTCTATGAGTTTATGGTAAATTATTCTTGTGTGAAATTTTCCTGTATCTTTTATACATTTTTGCAGGGTTTGATAGCATGTAGGGGCCACCAGATGAGGAAGATCCTCTGGATGAGGGCATGGCAACCCACTCCAGTATTCTTGCCTGGAGAACACTATGGACAGAAGAGCCTGATGGGCTACAGTCTATATGTCGCAAAGAGTCACAACTGAACCAACTTAGCACACAGCTTGCACACAGTCTTTTCTTAAATTATGTTTACTTTATATTTACATTATTTTAAAGAAATACATGCTATGCTTCTATATATCTTTTGTTTAGTGATCTTCAGACTTATCATTTTGTCTTGAGAATCTACCTCTCAGTATAATTTTTGCCTCTTTATTTTAATATATTTTATTTCTTGTGTATTTTAAGAATCATTTTCTTAAGTGTTCTACAATATTATTAGTAAATGTGTGTTCAGTTGCTGAGTCATGTCTGACTCTGACACCCCATGAACTGTAGCCAGAAAAGCTCTCCTTTCCATGAGATTTCCCAGGCAGGAATACTGGAGTGGGTTGCCATTTCTTTCTCCAGGGGATCTTCCCGACCCAGGGAAGAAACCTGCGCCTACTGCATTGACGGGCAGGTTTTTTACCTCGGAGCCACCAGGAAAGCCCTATTAATAAGTGCATAGATGTTGTTTTAGGTGTAAAGATATGACTGGCTTGATTTAATCATGCTTGAACTTGCTGTGCTTCTAAATGAATCCATGTCTTTTACAAATTCTGGAAAATTTTAAATCTCTTGAAATATTTCCTGGTAAGCATTACCATTTTTCTAGTGTTTGCTTTTCTCTTTTAGACTTTCTATTGGAAAAGTGATAGACATGTTTTTAACCTCTGTTTCTTAACCTTTATTTCATATATTCCATTTCCTTTTCTGTGGAAATTTCAACTCTGTTTTACCATTTAGTAATTCTTCCACTGCTTGTAATTTCTACTGAACCCAACTACTAAGTATAATCTTTTACCACAGTGTTTTCAATTTCTGTTCTACATATTTTTAAACTTTATTGTTTATTCTTAAACCATGCTTGTAGCCAGTCATATTTAAAATTTCTCTTTTAATACTTGTGTTTATTTTAAAAATCTACATACGAAATAATTTTCTGACAAAAGTAATTTGAATATGTTTCCACTAATTTCTTTTTTTTTTTATTCTTTGTCATAGTGAATGGGTACAAAAATCCTTTTCAGTTTGTTGAAAAATTGGTTTATCTTTTTAAAAAGTATGCATTTGTTTATTTATTTTGGTTGTGCTGGGTCATCATTTCTGCAGGCAGGCTTTCTCTAGTTGCTGTGAGTAGGCTACTTTCTAGTTGTGGCGCCTGGACTTCTCATTGAAGTGGCTTCTCTGATTGCAGAGTGCAGGTTGTAAGAGCACAGGCTTACTCCAAGGCCAGGGATTGAAACTGTGTCTTCTGCACTTTCAGGCAAATTCTTAACCACTAGATTGCCAGGGAAGTCCAAAGTGTACCTTTATATAGTTTTGGTCATAGAATGTGGAGGTGTCTCACAGAAGTTATTTTGCCTTTATGGCACACATGAATTGCCATATTAGGGTCATATTAACATAAATGTCTTGGCTTACAACATCAATGAAGATAATGTGGATTTTAACTTAATTCAAAATTTTATGATCTATGGTAGTCCCAAATTAATGAATTACCACAAGGCCTGCTACAGACTGAACCCTTGCACACTCTCAAAATGCATTGGTTAGAATCTAATCTGTGCTTGAGGTGCATGTGTATATGTTCAGTTGTGCCGAACTCTGTGATCCTGTGGACTGTAGCCCACCGGGCTCCTCTGTCCATGTAAATTTTTGGGCAAGAAAATGAGTGGGTGGCCATTTCCTTTTCTAGGGGATTTCCTGACCCAGGAAGTGAACCAGAGTCTCTTGCATTAAGTCCTATCTAATCTGTAATGCGATTGTATTTGAAGGTGGGGTCTTTGATGAAGAGATTAGGTCATAAGTGTGGAGCTCTCATGAATGGGATTAGGGCCCTAATAAAAAAGACTCCAAAGAGCCACTCAAAGACACAGCAAACAAAGAAGAGGGCTCTGGGTTTACCAGAACTTTGGTCTTGGATTTCCAAGCTTCAGGAACCAAGATAAATAAATTTTTGTTGGCTAAGTCACTCAGTTCATAGTATGTTTTGTTATAGTAGCCAAAATGGTCTAAGACAAGGCCTTACTATTATTATTGTGTGCATGCTAAATTGCTTCAGTCACGTCTGACTTGCTGCAAATCCATGGGCCATAGGCCATCAGGCTCTGCCGTCCATGGGATTCTCCAGGCAAAAATACTGGTGTAGGTTGCCATTTTTTCATCCAGGAGATCTTCTTGACCCTGGGATTGAACCTGTGCATCCTACGTCTCTTGCATTGTCAGGCAGGTTTTTTTCTTTTTACCAATTTAGTGGGAAGCCACACTATTATTATTATTTACATGTTTTTTCCAACCAAGTTTTTGAGAGATGGGTTTCTCCATCCTCCATACTTGCTAGTGGATAGAATCATTGTAGCCACTGTTTCCCGTGTGAAACAGAGTTCCAGCATTATGCAGGAGTTTTATTTATAGACCTCTGTCATGTAGATCCCAAGGTCCCATCTCCTATCACACAACTGCTAAAATATATCTGCTTACAATCCTGATTTTCAGGTTTTTCTGTCCTTGTAAGTACCTAAGTAATGCTTCCTTCACTTTTGAAGATAGGACTTATATATGGATGGATAGTTCAGTTCAGTTCAGTCACTCAGTCGTGTCCAACTCTTTGAAACTCCATGAATCAAGCATACCAGGCCTCCCTGTCCATCACCAACTCCTGGAGTTCACTCAGACTCACGACCATTGAGTCAGTGATACCATCCAGCAATCTCATCCTCTGTCGTCCCCTTCTCCTCTGGACCCCAATCCCTCCCAGCATCAGAGTCTTTTCCAATAAGCCAACTCTTTGCATGAGGTGGCCAAAGTACTGGAGCTTCAGCTTCAGCATCATTTCTTCAAAAGAAATCCCAGGGCTGATCTCTTTCAGAATGGACTAATTGCATCTCCTTGCAGTCGAAGGAACTCTCAAGAGTCTTCTCCAACACCACAATTCAAAAGCATCAATTCTTCAGTGCTCAGCCTTCTTCACAGTCCAACTCTCACATCCATATATGACCGCTTGAAAATCCATAGCCTTGACTAGATAGGCCTTTGTTGGCAAAGTAATGTCTCTGCTTTTGAATATGCTGTTTAGGTTGGTCATAACTTTCCTCCCAAGGAGTAAGCACCTTTTAATTTCATGGCTAAAGTCACCATCTGCAGTGATTTTGAAGCCCCCTCGCTCCCCCCCCCCAAAAAAAAAAAAACAGTCTGACACTGTTTCCACTTTTCCTCATCTATTTTTCATGAAGTGATGGGACCAGATGCCATGATCTTCGTTTTCTGAATGTTGAGCTTTAAGCAAACTTTTTCACTTTCCACTTTCACTTTCATCAAGAGGCTTTTTGTTCCTCTTCGCTTTTTCCATAAGGGTGGTATCATCTGCATATATGAGGTTATTGATATTTCTCCCAGCAATCTTGATTCCAGCTTGTGTTTCTTCCAGCCCAAGCATTTCTCATGATGTACTCTGCATATAAGTTAAATAAGCAGGGTGACAATATATAGACTTGATGTATGCTTTTCCCTATTTGGAACCTAAACTTGAGGTACTCCTTTTCCTATTTGGAACCAGTTTGTTGTTCCATGTCCAGTTTTAACTGGTGATGGAGGAGGGGTCTGACAGAATGTGTTCCACTGGAGAAGGGAATGGCAAACCACTTCAGTATTCTTGCCTTGAGAACCCCATGAACAGTATGAAAAGACAAAATGATAGGATACTGAAAGAGGAACTCCTCAGGTCAGTAGGTGCCCAATATGCTACGGGAGATCAGTGGAGAAACAACTCCAGAAAGAATGGAGGGATGGAGCCAAAGCAAAAACAATACCCAGCTGTGGATGTGACTCTTGATAGAAGCAAGGTCCGATGCTGTAAAGAGGAAGATGGTATAGGAACCTGGAATGTCAGGTCCATGAATCAAGGCAAATTGGAAGTGGACAAACAAGAGATGGCAAGAGTGAACGTCAACATTCTAGGAATCAGCCAACTAAAATGGACTGGAATGGATGAATTTAACTCAGATGACCATTATATCTATTACTGTATGCAGGAATCCCTTAGAAGAAATTGAGTAGCCATCACGGTGAACAAAAAAGTCTGAAATGCAGTACTTGGATGCAGTCTCAAAAATGACAGAATGATCTTTGTTCATTTCCAAGGAAAACCATTCAGTATCACAGTAATCCAAGTCTATACCCCAACCAGTAATGCTGAAGAAGCTGAAGTTGAACAGCTCTCTGAAGACCTACAAGACATTTTAGAACTAACACCCAAAAAAGATGTCCTTTTCATTATAGGGGACTGGAATGCAAAAGTAGAAAGTCAAGAAACACCTGGAGTAACAGGCAAATTTGGCCTTGGAATATGGAATGAAGCAGGGCAAAGACAAACAGAATTTTGCCAAGAAAATACACTGGTCATAGCAAATACCCTCTTCCAACAACACAAGAGAAGACTATGCACATGGACATCACCAGATGGTCAACACCGAAATCAGATTGATTATATTCTTTGCAGCCAAAGATGGAGAAGCTCTATACAGTCAACAAAAACAAGACCAGGAGCTGACTGTGGCTTAGATCATGAACACTTATTGCCAAATTCAGACTTAAATTGAAGAAAGTAGGGAAAACCACTAGGCCATTCAGGTATGACCTAAATCAAATCCCTTACGGTTATACAGTGGAAGTGAGAAATAGATTTAAGGGCCTAGATCTGATAGATAGAGTGCCTGATGAACTATGGGCTGAAGTTCATGACATTGTACAGGAGACAGGGATCAAGACCATCCCCATGGAAAAGAAATGCAAAAAAGCAAGATGGCTGTCTGGGGAGGCCTTACAAATAGCTGTGAAAAGAAGAGAAGTGAAAAGCAAAGGAGAAAAGGAAAGATATAAGCATCTGAATACAGAGTTCCAAAGAATAGCAAGAAGAGATAAGAAAGCCTGCTTCAGTGATCAATGCAAAGAAATAGAGGAAAACAACAGAATATGGATGGATAGGTACAGTCAATTCACATTATTTGCAGTCCTTTTATGTTCTGTAAAGTTATCACAAACACTGAATTAGGAAGTACTGAGCCAGTGCTTGTAGGGGAAATATAGGGCTTGATGGATATGATCCTCAGGTCACAAAATTTTTATCAATGGATTAATATATTATCTTGTGTTATGTATTTCTTTTTTAAAAACACCTTATGTAATATATGTGGTTGATTCATTAACATCAAATCATAGCTAATGGTGATGTAACTCTTCCCTGAACTAATCTGCTCTAACTTAGGCATTTTCTCTGTAAGGCACATCACAGCTTTCTTGTGCTTAGGAATTAGCACTATACCTGGGGTCATTTTAAACTGTCAAATCATCAATAAAAACACAAAAATGTAAAATAGATAGCACTAAATATACTGCAGAAAGGATACAGTATGAAAGCTGAAAGAAGGCCAGCATTACCTTATTTGATATCAACTGGGCATGTACACATTGAGAAAATAAAAAAAAATTCACTTTATGTATGTCCACAAAACAACAGGAAAATCATCAGGGAGTATTGATCTGAGGATTGCAAGGAAATTTTAGTAAGTAGGCAAAAATACACAGTGTGTGAATATGGAACCCACAAATAGTGAGGTTGAAGGTAGATAGACATATGTAGACATAGATGTAGGTACAGAATATACTGACATTTCAAAGTAGCTGCAATGTAAAGTGTCAGAAAGAAAAGCATGTATTTTATATTTTTAACAAAAAAATGCAATCCTGATAAAGAGATTATAAACTTTCACAAATTACTGTTGTAGTAAATGGATATAATTTTCTGGAAGTGATTTGGCAACATATATTAAGAAATTTTAAACTATTTAAGCAGATTAATTCAGTCATTATCCTTCAGGGAAAACAATTCTACCAAATTTTAAGAAATATTAACCTAGATTAATATACAGATATATTCACTGTAGCATTATGCTTACTGTATAAAGTTTTTAAAAAAGTGCTCAATCACAGGGTAATGCTTACATAAATTAGATTTATTTGTATAAAAATTACTGAGAAAGTATCACAGAGTGTTTGAAAGCAACTTAAATTCATCATATGGGAAGCTTATTGTGATAAAAATAAGATAAAATAACATGGATATACTACTTTATCTCAGCTATGTAAATAATTGCAAAAGCTAAAACTGAAATCTCTGTAAAAGTTGTTTTAAAAGTATGTATCTTCTGTACTATGTTTCATTGTTTTGTTTTTTTTTTTTTTAATCATGAATATAAGCTTCCCAAGTGTCTCGGTAAAGAATCTGCCTGCTAACGCAGGAAACATGTGTTAGATCCCTGGGTCAGGAAGATCCCCTGGTGGGGGAAATGGCAACCCACTCCAGTATTCTTGCCTGAAAAATCCCATGGACAGAGAAGCCTGGTGGGCTACAGACCATGGGATCACAAAGAGTCAGACACAACTTAGCAACTGAAAAACAACAGCAGCAACAACCATGAATATATTACTTTCCTAAGCAGACAAAATTAGTGGAGAATGGTAATGCAGAATTCCTGCGAGATGAATGATGCCTAGGTATCTAAGTATTTGGCATCACTGAATATAATATATTTTTGGTGATAGTAGATATATGCTTGTCAACATCCAAGGGCATGATTGTGGAAACACTTCTGACATTAACACAGTAAATATAATGTGGAAAGACTAGCATATGAGAATATTTCCTCTCTCACTTTATCTTATTCATACTATAACTTGGAATATATGCAAAATCTTGTGATAGTTTCACATAAACATGATGTGGTAAAGTTGCACAAAGAATTTTTAAAATAAATTCTTATTGCCCAAATGAAAAGATTGTGTTTGGATTCTTTGTGTACTAAAATCTTGAAAAATCATTTTAACATTGCCTAGTACATTTTACAAGGGACAATTATGACATACTGGGTGCATGCAAGAAAATGTTCATTTTAGAAAAGAGGCACAAAAGTTATTATTGAGGAATTTGGAAAAGAATTACAAAATCACATTTGAATTGACAGAACAATGGATATAATATAAATGTCTTTTATTTCTGACAGTTTTACCTTAAATAGGCACCACTCACAAAACCAATGGGAGATGATCTACTATTTTAAATGATATAAGAAAGACTTTATGGAGAAAATGGAAGTTTTATATTTTCATCATTTTATTACTTTCATAGTTTATAAATAAAAAATGTATTTACTTGGCATGCTATTTTATTCTTTAATAAATGATGGTTTATTCAAATGTCTGATACAACAGATAGCCATTAAATATTGTATTTCTTGGATAGCCTGCCAAGTGAAAAACATATTTCCCTCTATTGAAAGCTAATTCCTTGAGGAAATTTCTCTGCCTGCAGTTGTGAAACTAATTAATGCTTAATTTCACTCCTACAGCAATGTTGCTGTTATTCAGCAGAAAAAGAAGGTTGCCAAAATTTATGCAGAAATGTATTTTTAAGACCTTTTTCCTGAAAAACATTGGAAGGAAAAAAAGTGTACATCAAAATTTAGAGTTAACATAGAATTTAAGAATTAAAATGTACTTAATGAGAAATGCAGGCTTTTCAATTGGTGCTAGTGTTAAAGAACCTGCCTGCCAATCAGGATGCATGAGGCACACATTTGATTCCTAGGTCAAGAAGATCCCCTGGGGGAGGGCATGGCAATCCATTCTAATATTCTGGCCTAAAGAGTCTCATGGGCAGAGGAACATGGTGGGCCACTGTCCATAGGGTTGCAAAGGGTCAGACACAACTGACATGACATAGTACACATGCAATAAAAGAAGACAGCTTTTATTTGAACATTTATAATTATTTATACATATTTATATGTACTTTTAATAATTCGATGTCTTCAGTTCAGTCGCTCAGTTGTGTCCGACTCTTTGCAACCCCATGAATTGCAGCATTCCAGGCCTCCCTGTCCATCACCAACTCCTGGAGTTCACTCAAACTCACGTCCATCGAGTCAGTGATGCCATCCAGCCATCTCATCCTCGGTCGTCCCCTTCTCCTCCTGATCCCAATCCCTCCCAGCATCAACAGTCTTTTCCAATGAGTCAACTCTTCACATGAAGTGGCCAAAGTACTGGAGTTTCAGCTTCAGCATCATTCCTTCTGAAGAACACCTAGGACTGATCTCCTTTAGAATGGACTGGTTAGATCTCCTTGCAGTCCAAGGGACTCTCAAGAGTCTTCTCCAACACCACAGTTCAAAAGCATCAATTCTTCAGCACTCAGCTTTCTTCACAGTTCAACTCTCACATCCATACATGACCACTGGAAAAACCATAGCCTTGACTGGATGGACCTTTGTTGGCAAAGTAATGTCTATGCTTTTGAATATGCTGTTTAGATTGGTCATAACTTTGCTTCCAAGGAGTAAGTGTCTTTTAATTTTATGGCTTCAATCACCATCTGTAGTGATTTTGGAGCCCCCAAAAATAAAGTCTGACACTGTTTCCACTGTTTCCTTATCCATTTCCCATGAAGTGATGGGACCAGATGCCATAATCTCAATTTTCTGAATGTTGAGCTTTAAGCCAACTTTTTCACCCTCCTCTTTCACTTTTATCAAGAGGCTCTTTAATTTCTCTTCACTTTCTGCCATAAGGGTGGTGTCATCTGCATATCTGAGGTTATTGATATTTCTCCCTGCAATTTTGATTTCAGCTTGTGCTTCTTCCAGCCCAGCATTTCTCATGATGTACTCTGCATAGAAGTTAAATAAGCAGGGTGACAATATCTAGCCTTGATGTACTCCTTTTCCTATTCGTAGACAGTCTGTTGTTCCATTTCCAGTTCTAACTGTTGCTTCCTGACCTACATATAGGTCTTACTTTTTTTTTAACCAGCATCAAAATAATATTCTTGACTTTGGTAAAAGAAATAATTTCTGCAATTTGCATACACAATTTGAAGTCTAGAGTGGATGATTCTCTGCCATTTAATCAACCATATTCCCCATATAGAAATTCCACTGATCGTCCCTAGAATATATTTAATTCTCAAATCACATTTTTCAACATTCTTGATTAAAAAGCTGTCTTATAAGAAATAAAATAACCTTAAATTTGCATCCCCATGGATTGAATTTACTGTTTTGCTTTGTTAAGTTAGGCTATTTCTTCTTTGTTTTCTATTTTCTGAAATTGTGATCTTGCCCTAGAGGTGCTACAAAATATTTAAGATTTTTAAGAAACATTGGTCATTTTCCATTCTATCTATAACTTGGAATGTTGTCAATTTATCTTGGCTAAAGAATATCATTATGTAATGGAACAGGACCTGATGAGGACTTCCTGGTATAGATCCCTCACCTACATTTCTATTTTAGCTTTTATCTGGAGTATTTAGATACTAACATCCAATGAACAGTTCCTGAGTTGTCACAGATGATAAAATCACTATGGAAGAGATTAACTACTTGATGACCATGAGTCCTCAGACCTATTGGAGTGTCAGTATTGGTAATGTTAACACTAGGGACAGCACCCTGTTACCTCACCATTAACCAATCAGAGAACTTCGCATGAGTGATCACATACCCTGGGACTCCCTTTTCTCACTTTGCCTCTAAGAACACTTTGTTGAAACAGAATAAGGAGTTTGGGCCTTCTGAGCATTAACTGTCCCAATCTCCTTGTAGTGGAGCATTGCAGTCAACACTGCACTTTCCTTCACCACAACCCAGTGTCAGAACCAAATCTGAGTTCAGTAACAATTTTAGTACCACCTGAGCCACCAGGGAAGTCTGAATAAAAGCCACTAGTAGCCCATGTTCAAATTCTTCAGACTGTATTTTATGCCTGTCACATTTTGGTTTGAATTTTTCAAACATCAGCTACTATTTCTTGTCATTCCTATTTATTTTATCTTTCAGTATAAATTGTATTCAAACTACAATAAAAGTATTATAGATTTAGTGTAGTCTTCTCAGTAGAGTGTTTTTTTCTTTTTTTTTTTTTGGACTTATATCAGTTATGCAAGGCACAGATTTTCTATCAACTATTCCAAATTTCCTGATATGGTCTTAAAGATTCCATGGTTATAAAAACGTAAGCTCAGTTAACTTCTTGTTTCACTCCTGAGCATGTTAACAATGCCAGATGAATCTTCTGTCCAGAACACTGAGCAACTCCACAGATTTGTCCAAGACAAATGCTCTATGTAATTTGAAGGTCAGGGAAAGTAAAACAATTGTTGCCAAGAATCATTGAGTTTCACTTTACCCTTAATCATCTTGTTTTAGAGACAAAACTTATTAAGAGACTTTAAGGTATTGGTAAGAGGAATAAGAATGCAAGTAAATGTGTTTTAGGGAGAGGCACAACAGTGTCACATTTAACATGACACTAACTTGTGTTGTGTTGAAATGGAGCCACTGGGAGAAGGAAATAACCTATTACATCCTCTATGGATATGTTTTACTGTTGTTAAGAAAATAAAGCATAACTATTTCTGAAATTTTCTGTAATAGTAATCTGGCAAGTAATAGTCTTAACAGACCTTAGAATCCTATGACTAATGAAAATTTTCTATGTCATAAAAGAACAATCATAGTTATTTCTAATATTCCTTTTCTTCTACTATCGGTTTGTCTTTTATAATTTTGATTATAAATCAGTAATGATTAATTGGCATGATCTTTGATATAACAATGTAAAATACTCAACAGTTTTCATGGATTTAAAATATACAGGTTTAAAGTAACTCAATATTTCACTCTTTAATTAAATATGCTGATTAATATTTAGTCTGTATTCACTGAATTTAAAAAATGATAGTTACAATATTCTCCATGGTATGAGATAGTAATTCTTTTTTAATAAGAAAAATGAGCAACTGTCATGACCTGCATGACTTAGGGAAATGATAGTAGAATGCAAATATTATAATAAAGAGAATTATATTGAATGCCTTATAATAATTATAACAGAAACTGAAAAATATATGTAGATAGATAGATAGATACATGTGGGACTTCCCAGGTGGTGCTAGTAGTAAAGAACACCCCTGCAATGCTGGGGACATAAGAGATGTATTTTTGATTCCTGGGTCCAGATGATCCCCTGGAGAAGGACATAGCAACCTACTCCTGTATCCTTGCCTGGAGAATCCCATGGACAGAATAACCTGGCAAGCTATAGCCCATGGGGTCTCACCTAGTCAAACACAACTGAAGCGACCTAACATACACATGATACATGAATGTATATGTTATATATATATATATATATATATATATATATATATATGTGTGTGTGTGTGTGTGTGTGTGTGTGTGTGTGTGTGTGTGTGTGTATGTATATACATATATATATATAAATCACTTAGCTGTACACCTGAAACTAACACACTATGGTAAATCAATTACTTCAATTAAAAAAGCAAAAGACTAAATGGAACGACCAAAAGTAAGTAAGCCTGTTGAGGCTTCTTTAAATAAGACCATTTCATAATCCATCCTCCTATTTTAGGCTTTGACACTGTAGTGACAAAAATAACTGGATGTTTCTGTTTTATTTAAAATATGTCAAATTATTCTTTGTATATCAAGCATGACAGGAACCAAAGGATGAATGGAATATACTCACAAACTAGAAATAATACCAGGAATTCCCTACTTTGCAATGGAGATTATCTTTGTCAATTTTTTCCCTGAAAGAAATGTGTGCCCTATCCCTGCTTTTTTTCTTTACGTTGTTTCTAATTGATCTGTGCCTGTGCATGATAGTTCACTATGAATTTCTAACACAGACAAAAGTAAAACCTTCCTTGATTATCTAATAGGAGAACAAAGTGATGTTGAGTGTTACATAAATTATTTTTTCTTTATTACTTAAAAGCTTTTTTTCTATGGACATCCCATGTCATACTAGCAAATCTTATTTCTAACACGTTGGCTTCTAATTTTAAACTTAACTGTATGTATGGCCATTTGCCACTTCTTCAGAGCTTTGCGACCTAGCCCTTCATGCACTTTTATAGTTGAAGTATATTGAATGGAAATGTTAATGCTTTAGCAACTCATGAGGCTTCTGTGAGCAAAATCCTCTGACAAGAAAGCAGTACTGTATTTGTTATTCTTGTACTCTCTGTGTCATTAAATATAACTGGGATGTGTGTTGCTCACTCAGATAAAAATAAACCACCTTCAAGAATTTTTAAAGGTAAAACAGGGAATAGAATCTTGCAAATAATAGACAGGACATGACTAGTTTCTATGTTTTTAAAGTAATGATGGTAATGCTAGCTCTTTGACTTAGAACTTGAAGAAAAGAAATGTAGGCTTACTTGAAAATAATCCAAAAAAAATCAGTATACATTTGTATTACAGTTGAGGTAAAGCATACATTTCCCATTCATGTCATAGAATTCTAGAGTTTGCCAAGTATGGCTAAGTAAAGAGTCATTGCTCTGGACTCTCCAACCTTTTAACTGGTATTTTAAGTAACTGATATTTTAAGGTGTGTACTGTGTTGAACTCAGTCACTCAGTTGTGATCACCTCTATTTGACTCCATGGAGCCTGCCAGGCTCCTCTATCCATGGAATTCTCTAGGCAAGAATACTGGAGTGGGTTGTCATTCTTTTCTCCAGAGGACCTTCCCAATGCAGGGATTCAACTTGAGTCTCCTTTGTCTCCTGTATTGGCAGGTGGATCCTTTACCACTGAACCATCTGGAAAGCCTGTGCATTCATGCTCAATTATCTGGCAGGATTATTTGCCACCTTCTTTAACTCTAATTTGGATAAATTTGGGGGTCTGAGATGACACTGACACAATATAGCTAGATCTGAACCTCTGAGCTACTGATTAAGAATTCCCATTTGAATTATATATGAATGAGTCATTGAGGTTTTTTATTATTTACTTTCTCATGTATAAGAGTTGCATACCTAATATGGAAAATTTTCCAGGATTGTAACCATTTTGCAATCAATTCCTGAAATATAGGACTTTAGCTTTAGAACAAAAAGGAAACTGACTTTTGACCCTTTCCATCTAAGGGGAATGGCTTAAGAAAGAGTGGTAGTATTGTTTTTAACTTATTTTAGGAAGATATCATGTGGGACAGATGAGTTAAAGAAATAATTCGTTATCTTGCTGGCATAAATGAGAAAGTCATGAAGAGTATCCAGAGTTTTAGCAATGAAATATTAGGGAGAAAAAAGAATGTTTTTAGATATCAAACAATAAGAGATGCCACTGAGAAATAATTTGGGAGGGAATGGATCATTAAGGCATAGCTCTGTGACAAAGACCAGATTAACAACATGCCTATCCCCAAACTAATATTAAAGGGAGTTTTATCTGCCATTAAAATGGAAGACCAGGAGATGTGATTTAAGAAATAAAATTCTAGATATATCACTGGCACATGGGACTTAGTAGCAAAAATCAGAATCCTATTGATAATCAAAGAAAGCAAATGTCTAAAATTACACAAACTTAATCCATAAATGCATTTGAGCCTTAGGCTCTCAAACACTCACTGCAGGTGCAGACACAGATGGATATGGACCAAAAAACAAGAGCTATGAGTGAAAAGAAGACATTAAACTTTTATTCAAACAGTCCAAGAGCACTCTTCTGCAGGGAGTAAGTAGCTTAAAAGATTTACATATTAGATTGTGGAGATCAGACGGTTTTATTTCTAAAATGGCTCACTCTTCACACTTTTGGCAGAGGTGAGGGACTTAGATGCATTAGACATGGGACAGAATTGCAGAGCTGTAAGACTGGGGCCACTGTTTAGCAGATCTTGGTGAGTCAGCTTGAGTTTAACAAGAGGAGTGAGGAGGAATTGCTTTGTTAGAGTCAGCAGAAGATTTTGTAAAAAAGGCTAAAGAGTAGATTGTGGTGGACTGCATTTTTTTCTTTCTTTCTTTACCTATACACATAATCTTCTCTTTCTGGAAATAGACCCATACCACATTTCCAAACTCTCTCTGGTATTTATGAACATAGGATGGGCACTGAAGCAATGTGCACCAGCCTGAGACCTGGTCCACAGAAACCTCTCACCAAACTTTTGATGAAGATAAGCAGTGTTCTTAACACACAGGCGAAAGGACACTGGAACCACAGAGTCTAGGATGCCTGAATTACTGCTTGGATCATCACTTCTTGCCCATCAGAAATACCCATTTAAATTTCATGTGACAAATAGCTAAACCTCTATTGAGTTACGGCGTTGAGACTGTGTAGATTATTTCAGCAGGCAGCTGTTGACTGAAGCTCAATACCTGTATTTTGTCCTGCATTCTTGTTCAGTGGCGGCTTCTGCTCTGCTTTTCTGTCCCCTGGCATGCTACATCTTTGAAAAGTGTTATATTGCACTATATTGGGCAGGAAAATAGCTTTATGACCGGAGAGCTTGCAACCCAACCTTTATTTTCATCAATGGAAAGAATCACAGGTACTATGCTTTTTTGCATGTGAGCATCTCCCTACTTGTAACTCTTCTGTAAGCCCATGCAACCATATATATATATATATATATATATATATATATATATATATATATATATATATATATATATAGGGGGACTCCTGTTAGTCAAGGATACCTGTTAGTATCCTTGTTAGATACTTGTCAGATACATGTTAGTAACCTCCTGTTAGTCAATTTACCCTTGATATACACTGATCAGAAATATTCCCATTGTAGATTAAGTCCAGAATTTCCTTTTATCATTTCCTTTCTCCAGGCTGCTGGCTGATAAAGTTGGCCAATGTGGAAGTTGAAGGTCAGTTAAAAAATACACTCCGTTAATTTTTAAAAATCTCATCCTTTATTACTCACCTCTCCCTTTATCTACTGTTCTAATCATGGTGGCATTCCATCCCTTCTTTTTGCATGCCAAGTACCCTTCAATCTCAATATTTGGGGCACTATTTTCTCTGCCCAGAGTACTCTTACACCTCACTGTATGACTGCTATTTTTGTTTGTTTTGTTTTACTATACAAGCTTGTTTGTTTTACCATAGGAACTTCAATTCAAATGTTAACTCAGAAAATTTTTCTCCATCTCTTATTAAAAAAAAAAAAACACAAAAAACAAAAAACCCCCACTTATTTTAAATTCCACTTAGCTACTTTGTCTTCCCTGGTGGCTCAGACGGTAAAGCGTGTGTCTGTAATGCAGGAGACTGGGGTTGGGAAGATCCCCTGGAGAAGGAAATAGCAGTCCACTCCAGTACTCTTGCCTGGAAAATCACATGGACAGAGGAGCCTGGTAGGCTACAGTCTATGGGGTTACAAAGAGTTTGACACGATTGAGTGACTTCACATTTACTTTTAAGCTACTTTATTATTTTTATCACTTATCATTCTCTGAAACTATTTATTTTACCCATTTTATACTTTATTTACTGAATCAATTTCATAAAATCAATACCCGATCTGTACCCTCAATATTATACTCACAACATTACAATTGTGTCCTAATGTTACAGTATTAAACCAAAAATAGCGGTTGATGGAAACCTGGAATAGATTAACTAATACATTAGAGATAAAGAGCAAATAGAGACTATAGTTTGGATTCAAAGCTTAAATTGGGCTTTCTTATTGTAATTCTGAATTGTCCAGTTACTTGCAGATACAGCTGCTGGAAAACCATAGGAAACTACATCAGGCCAAGATTCATATTTTTCGCTTCTTAAAGTCCTGGCTGGAGAAAGCACAAGCAGGAATCAAGATTGCCGGGAGAAACATCAATAAGCTCAGATATGCAGATGACACCACCCTTATGGCAGAAAGCGAAGAGGAACTAAAGAGCCTCTTGATGAAAGTGAAAGAGGAGAGTGAAAAAGTTGACTTAAAGCTCAACATTCAGAAAACTAAGATCATGGCATCCGGCCCCATCACTTCATGGCAAATAGATGTGGAAACAGTGGCTGATGTTATTTTTCTGGGCTCCAAAATCACTGCAGATGGTGATCGCAGCCATGAAATTAAAAGACTCTTACTCCTTGGAAGGAAAGTTATGAGCAACCTAGACAGCATATTCAAAAGCAGAGACATTGCCAACAAAGGTCCATCTAGTCAAGGCTATGGTTTTTCCAGTGGTCATGTATGGATGTAAGATTTGGACTATAAAGAAACCTGAGCACCGAAGAATTTCTGCTTTTGTACTGTGCTGTTGGAGAAGACTCTTGAGAGTCCCTTGGACTGCAAGGAGGTTCAACCAGTGCATCCTAAAGGAGTTGAGTTCTTGGTGTTCATTGGAAGGACTGATGTTGAAATTGAAACTCCAATACTTTGGTCACCTGATGTGAAGAGCTGACTCATTTGAAAAGACCCTGATGCTGGGAAAGATTAAGGACAGGAGGAGAAGGGGACAACAGAGGATGAGATGGTTGGATGGCATCATCAACTCGATGGACATGGATTTTGGTGGTCTCCTGGAGTTGGTGATAGACAGGGAGGCCTGGTGTGCTGCAGTTCATGGGGTCACAGAGAGTCGGACACAACTGAGCGACTGAACTGAACTGAAAGTACAGTCCTTTCTGCTGTATGAATGGCCAACATGCAAAGAGAAAGAGGGAGCCAGAACCACATGATTCTGCTGAACATCAGCTGTGTGTACTCAGTCGCTCAGTTGTGTCTGCCTCTTTGTGACCCTATGGACTGTATCTTACCAGGCTCCTCTGTCCGTGGGATTTTCTAAGTAAGAATACTGGATGGGTTGCATTCCCTTCTCCAGAGGATATTCCCAACCCAGGGGTGGAACTCGCATCTCCTGAGTTTCCATCAACTGTAACCACTCCCAAATATTACCTTGGGTAAGTCAATAGGGGAGATGTGTGAATGAGTAAGGGGACTGGAGAGAAATTGCAAAAAAAGTTCTCTTCTAGGTAGTTCTCTTCAGTGTGGTGTTAATTAGGACTTAGAAAAATCTAAAGCAGACATATGAAAACAAAACACAATATAAGGCCTGTTATGGCTGACAAGTCTAGGAATTGAATTAGCCTCAGACTCAACATGACAAGAGACTTTATATTAATAGTAAGATAATTTAGTTTCTCTTTACCTCTTAACCTTGCATAATTTTTTTTTTTTAAATGGGCTACTCTCCTCCCATGGATGGAGGAGCCTGGAGGGCTGCAGTCCATGGGGTTGCTGAAGGTTGGACACGACTGAGCGACTTCACTTTCACTTTTCACTTTCATGCATTGGAGAAGGAAATGGCAACCCACTCCAGTGCTCTTGCCTGAAGAATCCCAGGGATGAGGGTGCCTGCTGGGCTGCTGTTTATGGGGTTGCACAGAGTCGGACATGACTGAAGTGACTTAGCAGCAGTACAGGTTCCTTAGGGTGACCTCAGTCATTGTTATCATTAGTTTTAGTTCTACTGTCATTTTAGGAAGAAGGGGACAAAGACTGACTTAAAGTCCTAGCAAAATCTCATTGCCTATCTTTGGCTCTGCCTGAGTCCCTTGCACATCCTTGAAGCAATCTCTAATGCAAGGAAACATAGCCTGGTATCTAGCCATTTATGAGCACACACTAACTTCAACAGCTACCATCTTGAGAGGAGCAGTGGTTCCCAAAGTAGATTGTGAGACAATTATTTAAAATGAAGTAATAACATCGTCATTCTTATCCTTATTTTTAACCACCAAAGGAGTGAAGCGTAAGATTTTAATGAAAATATAAAAAGAAAGGAAATTCACATTCACCCCCTATCATGAAATAAAATGTGCTGTGTTTTCACAAGTTGAATAATCTGCCTAGGGTCAGACCCTCTTAACACATTCAAGGCTTAGATCAAGAGCATGGCGGCTCATAAAGAATTTTTGTAAATGAATAAATTTATCCATGCTATTCAATCATCCAGTCATGTCAATTCTTTGTGACCCCATGGACTGCAGCACTTCAGGCTTCCCTGTGCCTCACCATCTCCTGAAGTTTGCCCAAGTTCATGTCCATTGTATTAATGCCATCCAGCCATTTCATCCCCTGACACCCTCTTCTTCTGCCCTCAATCTTTCACAGCATCAGAGACTTCCAATAAGTCAGTTGTTCACATCAGATGACCAAAATCCTGGAGTTTCAACTTTAGCATCAATCCTTCCAAGTATTTAGGGTTGATTTCCCATAAGATTGATTGGTTTGATCTCCTTGCTGTCCAAGGAACTCACAGGAGTCTTCTCCAGCACCATAGTTTGAAGGCATCAACTCTTTGATATTCAGCCCTCTTTATGGTCCAGCTCTCACAATCATACATGACCACTGGGAAGACCATAGCCTCGACTCTATGGACATTTGTCCACAGAGTAATGTCTCTGCTTTTCAACACACTGTCTAGGTTTGTCATAGCTTTTTTGTCAAGAAGCAAACATCTTCTGATTTCATGGCTGCAGTCGCCATCCGTAATGATTTTAGAGCCCAAGAAGAGGAAATCTGTCACTATTTCCACCTTTTCTCCCCTTTATTTGTCATGAAGTAATGGGGCTGGATGGCATGATCTTAGTTTTTCTAATATTTAGTCTTAAGCTGGCTCTTTCACTCTTCTCCTTCATCCTTATCAAGAGGTCTTTTAGTTCCTATTTGCTTTCTGTCATTAGAGTGGTATCATCCACGTATCTGAGGTTGTTGATGTTTTTCCTGCCTATCTTGATTTCATATAAGGTCTGTTCTATTAAAAGTTATGAATTAAAGAATTATAAATTATATGGAATTTTTGTTCTAATTATACAAAATTTGTACAATTTATCAAAATACAAACTGTGATAAATGTAAAGGATAAATTATGATTATATTTTCCTGTAAAATATTTATAATTATAAATTAATATTAAAGGCAAATTAATATATTCACTACAGTGAATGATAAAATTTGTAATCATGCTTAGGTAAAACAGTGATTTGATTTATTAATTTATATGATGTATTTTCTAAAAACAAAACTATAGCAATAGTTTAACATTTAATGTATATTTTATCACTTTAATATAAGGATTTAATATCATTCTTTATGTGTTATTTCTAGAACTCTATGAACAACTTTGAGCAATATGCATTTTACCATATTGAAAATGTTCCTCACTTGCTATGTCTAACTTGTGCACTTATCGAAGTATCTTTTAAAATCTAGCATGTGCAAAAATATGTTAGATTCATAAAATATTAACATTTTAATGTCATGTCAGAAGTTGTTTCCACATTTGACATGTGCTTTTTAAAAAGTTTATTTTTTATTGGTGGATAGTTTCTTTACAATGTTATGTTGGCTTCTGCCATTTACCAGCATGAATCAGCCACATGTCCCTTTCCTCTTAACCATTCCTCCCACCTCTCACCCTGTCCAAACCCATCTAGGTTATCATAGAGCAACAGGCTGAGCTCCTTGTATGATACAACAACTTCCCATTAGCTATCTATTTTTACTTACTTTCAAGTGAAACTGTTCAGAAAAATGACCCTCCAAGATCTCCCTTCGACAGGCATAGTCAGGACTCTGAACTGCAGCCTTCATGCTTTCTGAACTTGCCCAAGTAATCACTTTAAACTTGCATTCCGTATTGCTTACGTGAAGCACTGTGGTTTGTGTTTTGCTCAGATCAGTGTTCAGAACAGATGCTTTTTAAAATGCCAATGCAGTTTTCAGCCACAATCACTGAGTCAGGGTTTAAATACAGCATCTGGCACTATATGTCAGCACCTGAAGTAAATAACACTCTTAGTGATGTACTTGTCTGGCCCAATAAACGTGTTTATTTGAAACTGTCATGAGTAGATGCTATGATTTATTATAGCTCATGCTTCTTGAAAATACTCTACCCCCCAGTTCAATAGAATCTTTAGACAAACAGCAGTGCTGTTTTTCCCAACATCATCTTCTGTTATCCAGGTACTCAAATAGAAAGACTGGAGAACAGAATTTGAGTAATGAAATAGAGAATTCTGTGAGAATGGTAGTTATTTAGTGAGACAAATACAAAATAACATTCAATGGCTACTCCCACAGCATCTGAACTTCCTCTTTGTTTTAATGAAGACCAAATCATTGGAGCTTACTTAAAGATTACTAAAAGATTGCCATAAGATTCCTAAACCACCAATACTCATGTGAAATATGTATCTTTGACTTTTTATGAGAAATGATTTTCAGAAGCAACTGAAATAAGAAAATGACTACTTTTAACAACAAAATTGATAGAACAGAATGTATTCAAATAGATGAGCAGATCAGGATATATAAAATGAAACTTACCTGCAGAATAACCAAATAGATTTTACTTATAATAATCTAAGTATTAACAGAATATAGACATCCTTTTTGTGTTTCAGAAAATGAACCAGATATAAGATAATTAAAAATGGTAGGCAATATTGTGTATTGTGTTATAAGAAATAAAGCCACAACCTTGTAAAAGTTACTAGATCAAAATGTTAAATAACAAAAATTTACCTTTATGGTACAGATTGTTATAACTCACATACTTTTATATAAGATTTTCTTAATATCATAATTTCTTTGCTACCATTTAAATATTACATAGTCATTCTTTTTATTGATTATTGGCTTGTAGATAGCTTTTAAAGCTATTGGAGAAGCTGAATGTTCTTTTCAGTTAAATATTTGCTAGTACAAAATATCTTGAAACGCACAACTTATCTATAGTACTATGATGACCATACTTCCAGGTTTGCCAATGCAGGAAATTTGTCAAATATGCTACAAAAAAGTTTCTCACAGAAAATATATCTTATATACAAAGAGTTTTGGACATAAAATTCAGATATAATTGGATTGACAGAATTTATACTATTAATAACAAGTTCATAAAAATGCTTTCATTTACCATGCCTTCATGGGGCTTCCCAAGTGGCTCAGTGATAAAGAATTGTCCTGCCAATGCAGGAGAACCACGTTTGATCTTTGGGTCAGAAAGACCCACTGCAGAAGGAAATGACAACCCAGTCCCATATCTTTGCCTGGGAAATCCCATGGGCAAGGAAGCCTTCCCATAGGGTCACAAAGAGTTGGACACAATTTAGTGACTGAGCATGCATGCACACAATCGCTTTATAGTATGCTCACTGAAAAAAAAAAAACAAAACCGTGTTTTTCATTTATACATCACGTACTGTTATATACACCAAATGAGCAGAAGGTTGGTATGATGTCATGAAAACATTTGATAACACACATGAATATAGGCTCATGCTATATTATCAGTCGACTGCCAAATGTTCCTGTTTTTTGACAGTTTGAGCACCACAAAGCATGTTATAGACTTAATCAGAAACAGCCTCCTTCTGACATGTTAATTTAACCATGCTTAGTTATTATGACTGGTGTGCCTTATTTTACACATAATTTTATCTTGTGTGAGCGGTGTGTGGGTGTGTACATGTGTATGTTGTGACTATGTGTAAGTGCAAGTAGATGTGTGCCCTGATCTATTCTAAGATTCATGCATGCAGCTGGAATACTGATTTTATTAGTGCTTGCTTTAAGGGAAAAATAATATTTTTACTACTCCCTGGCCCAAGTTCTTCACATTTACATCATTTAAAATATTTTTTATAGTCTTGATAAGTACTATGGTGAAGGCATTACATTAGTCAATGATTATCCATTAACATTATTAAACTATATGATTACATACATTTTGTTGGAAAGGGTTGGCTAAAATCTTGATTACAGCAAGGTGCTACAAGGTTTTCTGAAGTGTCAGAAAGTCTCTTTAAATGTATTGAGTTCCTTTAATGTCAGAAGTCAGCAAAGAAAAATAAGCAGTTATATAAAGACTTTTGTTATGCTATGTCACTGTCACTTAAGTTGTGTCCGACTCTTTGTGACCCTGTGGACTACAGCCTACCAAAGTCTTCTGTCAATGGGATTCTCCAGCAAGAATGTTGGAGTGGATTGTCATGACCTCTTCCATGGGATCTTCCCGACCCAGGGATCAAGCCAGCATCTCTTACGTCTCCTGTATTTGCAGACAAACTCTTTACTACTAGTGCTGCCTGAGAAGCCCTCATTACTCTATGATCTTGTAAAAATACCCAACCTCTGTATCAAACCATGGTACGGGGAGGGAGGAGGGATGGGGGTTCAGGAGAGGGAACACGTGTATACCTGTGGCGGATTCATGTTAATGTATGTCAAAACCAATACAATATTGTAAAGTAATTAACCTCCAATTAAAATAAATAAATTTATATTAAAAAATGAACATTGGGTTTTCAAAAGAGCCTATTGTAAACTGCAGATTTAAATAGTGTTAGACTTCAATTTATGAGAAAAACACTCCCTTGTATAATCAAGTTTATGAACAGATTATGAAGAGTTACTTCTTTTTAATCAATGAAATTATTTTAAGTCATGCAGCTAAAGGCAAGTGGTCAGGAAATACAAAAAGCATAAACCATTTCCATAGCTATTTAAATAATAAAACTTCTTTTTGTTAGCTACAAGGACTAGTATCTTATTTTTTTTAATATAAACATTTATTTTCATTGGAGGTTAATTATTTTACAATATTGTATTGGTTTTGCCATACATCAACATGAATCCGCCACAGGTATACACATGTTCCCCATCCTGAACCCTCCTCCCTCCTCCCTCCCCATACCATCCCTCTGGGTCGTCCCAGTGCACCAGCCCCAAGCATCCAGTATCATGAATTGAACCTGGACTGGTGATTTGTTTCATATATGATATTATACGTGTTTCAATGCCATTCTCCCAAATCATTCCACCCTTTCCCTTTCCCACAGAGTCCAAAAGCCTGTTTTACACATCTGTGTCTCTTTTGCTGTCTCGCATACAGGGTTATAGTTACCATCTTTCTAAATTCCATATATATGCATTAGTATACTGTATTGGTGTTTTTCTTTCTGGCTTACTTCACTCTGTATAATCGGCTCCAGTTTCATCCACCTCATTAGAACTGATTCAAATGTATTCCTTTTAATGGCTGAGTAACACTCCATTGTGTATGTACCACAGCTTTCTTATCACCTGCTGATGGACATCTAGGTTGCTTCCATTGTCCTGGCTATTATAGACAGTGCTGTGATGAACATTGGGGTACATGTATCTCTTTCAATTCTGGTTTCCTTGGTGTGTATGCCCAATAGTGGGATTGCTGTGTCATAAGGCAGTTCTATTCTCCAGTTTTTTAAGGAATCTCCACACTGTTCTCCATACTGGCTGTACTAGTTTGCTTCTCTGGTAGCTCAGAAGGTAAATAATCTGCCTGTAATGCAGGAGACCTGGGTTTAATCCCTGTGTAAGGAAGACCTCCAGGAGTAGGAAATAGCAACCCACTCCAGAACACTTGCCTGGAAAATTTCATGGACAGAGGAACCTGTTGGGCCAAGGACCAAGGGGTTGCAAAGAGTTGGATACGACTGAGCAACTAACACTTTCACTTTAACTTTCAGAGTTGTTGTTATTCAGTCACTCAATCATATCCAATTCTTTGAGAGTCCATGGCCTGCAGCTCACCAGACTTCCCTATCCTTCACAGTCTCCTGGAGCTTGCTCAAACTCAAGTCCATTGAGTCAGTGATGCCATCCAGCCATCTTGTCCTCTCTTGTCCTCTTCTCCTCCTGCCTTCAATCTTTTCCAGCACCAGGGCCTTTTCTAATAAGTTGGGTTTTCACATCAGGTGGTCAAAGTATTGGAGCTTCAGGATAAGCATCAGTCCCACCAATGACTATTCAGAATAGATTTCATTTATGACTGACTGGTTTTATCTCCCTGCAGTCGAAGGAATCCTCAAGCATCTTCTCCAACACCACAGCACTTTCAGAATGCATTATGGGAAATGCCAGGCTGGATGAATCACAAGCTAGTATCAAGATTGCTGAGAGAAATATCAACAACCTCAGATATGCAAATAAAACCACTCTAATGGCAAGACCCAGTTTCCCCTAAGTTAGTATATCCCATCAAGAAGCTTGTGTAAACCTCTTATCCTTCTTCATTACAGGACGGACAGATTGAAAACTACAATCACAGAAAACAAACCAATCTAATCATATGGACCACAGCCTTTTCTAACTCAATGACACTATGACCCGTGCTATGTAGGGCCACCCAAGACAGATAGGTCATGGTGGAGAGTTCTGACAAAATGTGGTCCACTGGAGAAGGGAATGGCAAAATACTTCAGTATTCCTGTCTTGAGAACCCCATGAACAATACGAAAAGGCAAAAAGATAGGACACTGAAAGATGAACACCCCAGGTTGGTAGGTGCACAATATACTAATGGAGATCAGTGGAGAAATAACTCCAGAAAGAATGAAGAGATGAAGACAAAGCAAAAACAACACCCAGCTGTGGATGTGACTGGAGATGGAAGCAAGGTCCGATGCTGTAAAGAGCAATATTACCTAGGAACCTGGTATGTTAGGTCCATGAATCAAGGCAAATTGGAAGAGATCAAACAGGAGATGGCAAGAATGAACATTGACATATTAGTAATCAACAAACTAAAATGGACTGGAATGGGTGAATTTAACTCAGATGAACATTATATCTGCGACTGGGGGTAGGAATCCCTTAGAAGAAATGGAGTAGCTATCATGGTGAACAAAAGAGTCCAAAATGCAGTACTTGGATGCAATCTCAAAAACAACAGAATGATCTCTGTCCATTTCCAAGGCAAACCATTTGATACCATGGTAATCCAACTCTATGCCCCGATCAGTAATGCTGAAGAAGCTGAAGTTGAATGGTTTTATGAAAACCTACAAAACCTTCTAGAACAAACACTCCCAAAATATATTCTTTTCATTATAGGGGACTGGAATGCAAAAGTAAGAATTCAAGAAACATCTGGAGGCACAGACAAATTTGATCTTGGAGTACAGAAGAAAGCATGGCAAAGGTTAACAGAGTTTTGCCAAGAGAACACACTGATGATAGCAAACATCCCCTTCCAAAAACACAAAAGAAGACTCTACATATGGACATCACCAGATGGTCAACACCAAAATCAAATTGATTATATTCTTTGCTGCCAAAAATGGAGACGCTCTATAAAATCAGCAAAAACAGGACTGGGAGCTGGCTGTGGCTCAGATCATGAATTCCTTATTGCCATTGCCTTCTCCTCTTATTGCCAAATTTAGATTAAATTGAAGAAAGTAGGGAAACCCACGAGACCATTCAGGTATGGCTTAAATCAAATCCCTTACGATTATACAGTGAAAGTGATGAATAGATTTAAGGGAAAGGATCTGATATACAGAGTACCTGATGAACTATGGACAGAGATTCATGACATTGTACAGGAGACAGGAATCAAGACCATCCCCAGGGGGGAAAAAAAAAAGGCAAAAAAGCAAAATGGTTGTCTGAGGAGGCCTTAGAAAAGCTGTGAAAATAAGAGAAGTGAAAAGCAAGGGAGAAAAGGAAAGATATACCCATTTGAATACAGAGTTCCAAAGAATAGCAAGGAAAGATTTTAAAAAGCAAAGAAATAAAGAAAAACAATGGAATGGGAAAGACTAGAGAACTCTTCCAGAAAATAATGGAGAAGGCAGTGGCAACCCAGTCTAGTACTCTTGCCTGGAAAACCTCATGGATGGAGGAGTCTGGTAGGCTGCCGTCCACGGGGTCGCACAGACTGGGACATGACTGAAGCGACTTACAAGCAGCAGCAGCAAGACAATTAGAGATCTCAAGGGAATATTTGATGCAAAGATGGGCACAATAAAGGACAGAAATGCTACAGACATACAGAAGCAGAAGGTATTAAAAAGAGGTGGCAAGAATACATAGAAGAAGTGCACAAAATGATCTTCACCACCCAAATAATCACGGTGGTATGATCACTCACCTAGAGCCAGACATCCTGGAATGTGAAGTCAAGTGAGCCTTAGGAAACATCACTATGAACAAAGATAGTGGAGGTGATGGAATTCCAGTTGAGCTACTTAAAATCCTAAAAGATGACGCCATGAAATTGATGCAATCACCATGCCAGCAAATTTGGAAAACTCAACAGTGACCACAGGACTGGAAAAGTCGGTTTGCATTCCAATCCCAAAGAAAGGCAATGCCAAAGAATGCTCAAACTACCACACAATTAATTTCACTCTTTCCATGCACTAGTAAAGTAATGCTCAAAATTCTCTAAGCCAAGTTTCAGCAATATGTGAACTGTGAACTTCCTGATGTTCAAGCTGGTTTTAGAAAAGGCAGAGGAACCAGAGAACAAATTGCCAACATCGGCTGGACCATTGAAAAAGACAGAGAGTGCCAGAAAGACATCTATTTCTGCTTTATTGACTATACCAAAGCCTTTATGTGGATCACAATAAACTGTGGAAAATTCTGAAAGAGACGGGAATCCCAGACCACCTGACCTGCCTCTTGAAAAATCTGTATGCAGGTCAGAAAGCAACAGTTAGAACTGGACATGGAACAACAGACTGGTTCCAAGTAGGAAAAGGAGTACGTCAAGACTATATTGTCACCCTGCTTATTTAATGTATGTGCAGATTACATCATGAGAAATGCTGGACTGGATAAAGCACAAGCTGGAATCAAGATTGCCAGGAAAAATACCAATAGCCTCAGATATGCAGATGACACAACCCTTATGGCAGAACGTGAAAAGGAACTAAAAAGCCTCTTGATGAAAGTGAAAGAGGAGAGTGAAAAAAAGTTGGCTTAAAGCTCGACTTTCAGAAAACGAAGATAAAGGCATCCGGTCCCATCACTTCATGGCAAATTATGGGGAAACAGTGGAAACGGTGGCAGACTTAATTTTGGGGAGCTCCAAAATTGCTGCAGATGGTGAGTGCAGCCATGAAATTAAAAGACACTTACTCCTTGGAAGGAAAGTTATGACCAACCTAGACAGCATATTAAAAAGCAGAGATATTACTTTGCCAACAAAGGTCTGTTTAATCAAGGCTATGGTTTTTCCAGTAGTCATGCATGGATATGAGAGTTGGAATATAAAGAACACTGAGCATGGAAGAATCGATGCTTTTGAACTGTGGTGTTGGAGAGGTCTCTTGAGAGTCCCTTGGACTGCAAGGAGATCCAGCCAGCCCATCATAGAGGAAATCAGTCCTCAATATTAATTGGAAGGACTGATGTTGAAGCTGAAACTCCAATACTTTGGCCATCTGATGTGAAGTGCTGACTCATTTGAAAAGACTATGATGCTGGGAAAAGTTGAAGGCAAGAGAAGGGGACGACAGAGGATGAGATGGCTGGATGGCATCACCAACTGAATGGAAATGAAGGAAATTAAGGGAACAGTTAATTAATGTTCTCTGATTTCTTTCACCAGTGTTTTATAGTTTTCTATATATAGGTCTTTAGTTTCTTTAGGTAGATATATTCCTAAGTATTTTATTCTTTTCGTTGCAATGGTGAATGGAATTGTTTCCTTAATTTCTCTTTCCATTTTCACATTATTAGTGTATAGGAATGCAAGGGATTTCTGTGTGTTGATTTTATATCCTGCAACTTTACTATATTCATTGACTAGCTCTAGTAATTTTCTGGTGGAGTCTTTAGGGTTTTCTATGTAGAGGATCATGTCATCTGCAAAGAGTGAGAGTTTTACTTCTTCTTTTCCAATTTGGATTCCTTTTATTTCTTTTTCTGCTCTGATTGCTTTGATCAAAACTTCCAAAACTATGTTGAATAGTAGCGGTAAAAGTGGACACCCTTGTCTTGTTCCTGACTTTAGGGGAAATGCTTTCAATTTTTCATTGAGGATAATGTTTGCTGTGGGTTTGTCATATATAGCTTTTATTATGTTTAGGTATGTTCCTTCTATTCCTGCTTTCTGGAGAGTTTTTATCATAAATGGATGTAGAAATGTGTCAAAGGCTTTCTCTCCATCTGTTGAGATAATCATATGGCTTTTATTTTTCAATTTGTTAATGTGGTGTATTACATTGATTGATTTGTGTATATTAAAGAGTCCTTGCATCCCTGGGATAAAGCCCACTTGGTCGTGGTGTATGATCTTTTAAATGTGTTGTTGGATTCTGATTGCTAGAATTTTGTTAAGGATTTTTGCATCTATGTTCATCAGTGATATTGGTCTGTAGTTTTCTTTTTTTGTGGCATCTTTGTCTGGTTTTGATATTAGGGTGATGGTGGCCTTATAGAATGAGTTTGGAAGTTTACCTTACTCTGCAATTTTTTGGAAGAGTTTGAGTAGGACAGTTGGCTCTTCTCTAAATTTTTTGGTAGAATTAAACTATGAAGCCAGCCGTCTGGACCTGGGCTTTTGTTTGCTGGAAGGTTTCTGATTATAGTTTCAATTTCCATGTTTGTGATGGGTCTGTTAAGATTTTCTATTTCTTCTTGGTTCAGTTTTGAAAAGTTGTATTTTTCTAAGAATTTGTCCATTTCTTCCAAGTTGTCCATTTTATTGGCATATAATTGCTGATAGTAGTCTCTTATGATCCTTTGTATTTCTGTGTTGTCTGTTGTGATCTCTCCATTTTCATTTCTAATTTTATTGATTTCATTTTTCTCCCTTTGTTTCTTGATGAATCTGGTTAATGGTTTGTCAATTTTATTTATCCTTTCAAAGAACCAGCTTTTGACTTTGTTGATTTTTGCTAAGGTATTTTTGTTTCTTTTGCATTTATTTCTGCTGTAATTTTTAAGATTTCTTTCCTTCTACTAACCCTGGGGCTCTTAATTTCTTCTTTTTCTAGTTGCTTTAGGTGTAGAGTTAGGTTATTTATTTGACTTTTTTCTTGTTTCTTGAGGTATACCTGTATTGCTATGAATTTAATCATAATAAAAATTTTGTCTGTAATGAAAAGACACAATTCATTATTATTGTCATATTTTCTTAATTCTAAAATGTAAACTTCTTCACATTTAACTTTTCTGAAATCAGGGTGGTTTAGATCAGTGTATAAAATATCTGTTATTTTGTCAAGTAATCTTTCTATCCTAAAGACAACAAAATATCAATTTGGCTAGCAATTAACTCTATTAACCTTTATAAGAAAGTGATATAAAATTTGATTGCATTCATAATTATGACATAAAATTATAGATTTAATTGTCCCATCACTTCATGGGAAATAGATGGGGAAACACTGGAAACAGTGTCAGACTTTCTTTCTTTCGGGCTCCAAAATCACTGCAGATAGTGACTGCAGCCATTAAATTAAAAGACGCTTACTCCATGGAAGAAAAGTTATGAACAACCTACATAGCATATTCAAAAGCAGAGACATTACTTTGCCGACTAAGGTCCGTCTAGTCAAGGCTATGTTTTTTCCTGTGGTCATGTATGGATGTGAGAGTTGGACCGTCAAGAAGGCTGAGCGCCGAAGAATTGATGCTTTTGAACTGTGGCATTGGAGAAGACTCTTGAGAGTTCCTTGGACTGCAAGGAGATCCAACCAGTCCATTCTGAAGATCAATACTGGGATTACTTTGGAAGGAATGATGCTAAAGCTGAAGCTCCAGTACTTTGGCCACCTCATGTGAAAAATTGACTAATTGGAAAAGACTCTGATGCTGGGAGGGATTGAGGGCAGGAGGAGAAGGGGACAACAGAGGATGAGATGGCTGGATGGCATCACGGACTCGATGGACGTGAGTCTGAGTGAACTCCGGGAGATGGTGATGGACAGGTGTGCTGTGATTCATGGGGTCGCAAATAGTCGGACATGACTGAGCGGCTGAAATGAACTGAACTGAACTGAACAAACAAGTGTGACTTGCAGTTTTCCATGCCATCAAAGTTTAAGGACAGTGTCTCTACTTCAAATTGTAATATAACCATGACACAATTTCAATTTTGCAATGTGTTTTACTGAGGTCTTTATTCAAAAGAACAAGCCCTTTCCTATATTTGCTATGTTATCTTTATAGCTTTATTTTCCAATTTTTCTTTCCTTTTCTACATTAATAAATAGAATTTTAAAAATCTCATATTTACTCACAAATTTGTTACAAATATTCAGTTAACTTCATTTAACTGACATAGTTCAGATCCCAGAGTCTAAACACAATTTTACCAGGAAGAAGTTGGTTTTGGACTGAGGTATCTGGCTAGATTTGAAATTGAAATAGTATTTCTAGTAATTTTTGTCATTTTTATTGCTACTAAACATCCCATGTTTCAAATTAAAAACAAATAAACCCTCTTTAGTTAATTGTGTAACTTTAGATACAGAATGTTAATATACCATGCTTCATTTATGCATTACATCTTTGCTTATTCCCCTTAAGTGGATTATACTAATCTTATTAATTCAATTCATACTTACACTGTAGATTTGCTCTTTATATTCAATTATTTCCTCATCATTTTTAGTAAAATATAATGGTGTGGCATACTAGATTTAGTTTTACTATGTTCAGATCACTTGCTTTTCTGGTCCCATGGGATATCGTGCATGAGTGGCACAGAGGTTTGTGTGATTATCAGTTGTTGTTCAGTGACTCAGTCATTTCTGACTCTTCTTGAACCCATGGAGTGCAGCATGCCAGGCTTCCCTGTCCTTCACCATTTCTCCAGTTGGTTCAACTCATGTCCTCTGAGTCAGTGATGTCATCCAACCATCTCACCCTCTGTCATCCCCTTCCCTTATGCCTTCAGTCTTTCCCAGCATCAGGGTCTTTCCTGATGAGTCAGCTCTTTGCATCAGGTGCCCAAATTATTGGAGCTTCAGCTTTGGCAGCAGTCCTTCCAATGAGTATTCACGGTTGATTTCCCTTAGGATTGACAGGTTTGATCTTGCAGTCCAAGGGACTCTCCGAGCTAATCAATGAATATAGTAAAGTTTCAGGATATAAAATCAACACATAGAAATCTCTCGCATTCCTATACACTAATAATGAGAAAGTAGAAAAAGAAATTAAGGAAACAATTCCATTCACCATTGCAACAAAAATAATAAAATACTTAGGAATATATCTACCTAAAGAAACTAAAGACCTATATATAGAAAATTATAAAACACTGATGAAAGAAATCAAAGAGGACAGTAATAGCTGGAGAAATATACCATGTTCATGGATCAGAAGAATCAATACAGTGAAAATGAGTATACTATCCAAAGCAATCTACAGATTCAATGCAATTCCTGTTAAGCTACCAGCGGTAATTTTCTCAGAGCTCAAACAAATACTTTCACAATTTGTATGGAAATACAAAAAACCTTGAATAGCCAAAGAAATCTTGAGAAAGAAGAATGGAACTGGAGGAATCAACCTGCTTAACTTTAGTCTCTACTACAAAGCTACTGTCATCTAGACAGTATGGTACTGGCACAAAGACAGAAATATAGATCAATGGAACAAAATAGAAAGCCCAGAGATAAATCCACACACCTATGGACACCTTATATTCGACAAAGGAGGCAAGAATATACAATGGATTAAAGACAATCTCTTTAACAAGTGGTGCTGGGAAAACTGGCCAACCACTTGTAAAAGAATCAAACTAGAACACTTTCTAACATCATACACAAAAATAAACTTAAAACCGATTAAAGATCTAAACATAAGACCAGAAGCTATAAAACTCTTAGAGGAGAACATAGGCAAAACACTCTCCGATATAAATCACAGCAGGATCCTCTATGATCCACCTCCCAGAATACTGGAAATAAAAGCAAAAATAAACAAATGGAATCTAATTAAAATTAAAAGCTTCTGGACAACAAAGGAAACTATAGGCAAGGTGAAAAGACAGCCTTCTGAATGGGAGAAAATGACAGAAAATGAAGCAACTGAAAAAGAACTAATCTCAAAAATATACAGGCAACTTATGCAGCTCAATTCCAGAAAAATAGATGACCCAATCAAAAAATAGGCCAAATAACTAAATAGACATTTCTCCAAAGAAGACATACAGGTGGCTAACAAACACATGAAAAGATGCTCAACATCACTCATTATCAGAGAAATGCAAACCAAAACCGCAATGAGGTACTATTTCACACCAGTCAGAATGGCTGTGATCCAAAAATCTACAAGCAATAAATGCTGGAGAGGGTGTGGAGAAAAGGGAACCCTCTTACACTGTTATTGGGAATGCAAACTAGTACAGCCACTATGGAGAACAGTGTGGAGATTCCTTAAATAACTGGAAATTGAACTGCCTTATGTCCTAGCAATCCCACTTCTGGGCATACACACCAAGGAAACCAGAATTAAAAGAGACACGAGTACCCCAATGTTCATCGCAGCATTGTTTAGAATAGCCAGGACATGGAAACCACCTAAATGTCCATCAGCAGATGAATGGATAAGAAAGCAGTGGTACATATACACAATGGAGTATTACTCAGCCATTAAAAAGAATACATTTGAATCAGTTCTGATGAGATGGATGAAACTGGAGCCTATTATACAGAGTGAAGTAAGCCAGAAAGAAAAATACCAATACACTTCAGTTCAGTTCAGTTCAGTTCAGTCACTGAGTCATGTCCGACTCTTTGTGACCCCATGAATTGCAGCACGCCAGGCCTCCCTGTCCATCATCAACTCTCGGAGTTCATTCAGATTCACTTCCCTTGACTCAGTGATGCCATCCAGCCATTTCATCCTCTGTTGTCCCCTTCTCCTCCTGCCCCCAATCCCTTCCAGAGAGTTTTTTCCAATGAGTCAACTCTTCTAATGAAGTGGACAAAGTACTGGAGCTTCAGCTTTAGCATCATTCCTTCCAAAGAAATCCCAGGGCTGATCTCCTTCAGAATGAACTGGTTGGATCTCCTTGCACTCCAAGGGACTCTCAAGAGTCTTCTCCAACACCACAGTTCAAAAGCATCAATTCTTTGGCACTCAGCCTTCTTCACAGTTCAACTCTCGTATCCATACATGATCACAGGGAAAAACATAACCTTGACTAGACAGACCTTGCTCGGCAAAGTAATGTCTCTGCTTTTGAATATGCTATCTAGGTTGGTCATTACTTTTCTTCCAAGGAGTAAGCGTCTTTTAATTTCATGCCTGCAATCACCATCTGCAGTGATTTTGGAGCCCCAAAAAATAAAGTCTGACACTTTTTCCACTGTTTCCCCATCTATTTCCCATGAAGTGATGGGAATGATGCCATGATCTTCGTTTTCTGAAGTGGTTGAGCTTTAACCAACTTTTTCAGTCTCCTTGTTCACTTTCATCAAGAGGCTTCTTAGCTCCTCTTCACGTTCTGACATAAGGGTGGTGTCATCTGCATATCTGAGCTTATTGATATCTCTCCCGGCAAATCTTGATTACAGCCTGTGTTTCTTCCAGTCCAGCATTTCTCACAATGTACTATGCATATAAGTTATATAAGCAGGGTGACAATATACAGCCTTGATGCAATCCTTTTCCTATTTGGAACCAGTCTGTTGTTCCATGTGCAGTTCTAACTGTTGCTTCCTGACCTGCATACAGATTACTCAAGAGGCAGGTCAGGTGGTCTGGTATTGCCATCTCTTTCAGAATTTTCCACAGTTTATTGTTATCCACATAGTCAAAGGCTTTGGCATAGTCAATAAATCAGAAATAGATGTTTTTCTGAAACTCTCTTGCTCTTTCCATGATCCAGGGGATGTTAGCTATTTGATCTCTGGTTCCTCTGACTTTTCTAAAACCAGCTTGAACATCAGGAAGTTCATGGTTCACATACTGTTTGAGCCTGACTTGGAGAATCTTGAGCATTACTTAACTAGTGTGTGAGATGAGTGCAATTGTGAGGTAGTTTCAGCATTCTTTGGCATTGCCTTTCTTTGGGATTGGAATGAAACCTGACCTTTTCCAGTCCTGTGGCCACTGCTGAGTTTTCCACATTTGCTGGCATATGGAGTGCAGCACTTTCACAGCATCATCTTTTGGGATTTGAAATAGCTCAACTGGAATTCCATCACCTCCTTTAGCTTTGTTTGTATTGTTGCTTTCTAAGGCCCACTTGACTTCACATTCCAGGATGTCTGGCTCTAGATGAATTGATTACACCATCGTGCTTATCCGGATCGTGAAGATCTCTTTTGCACAGTTCTTCTGTGTATTCCTGCCACCTCTTCTTAATATCTTCTGCTTCTGTTCGGTCCACACCATTTCTGTCCTTTATCGAGCCCATGTTTGCATGAAATATTCCCTTGGTATCTCTAATTTTCTTGAAGAGATCTCTAGTCTTTCCCATTCTGTTGTTTTCCTCTATTTCTTTGCACTGATAGCTGAAGAAGGCTTTCTTATATCTTCTTGCTATTCTTTGGAACTCTGCATTCAGATGCTTATATCTTTCTTTTCCCCTTTGCTTTTCACTTCTCTTCTTTTCACAGCTATTTGTAAGGCCTCCCCAGACAGCCATTTTGTTTTTTTGCATTTCTTTTCCATGGGGATGGTCTTGATCTCTGTCTCCTGTACAATGTCATAAACCTCATTCCATAGTTCATCAGGCACTCTATCTCTCAGATCTAGGCCCTTAAATCTATTTCTCACTTCTACTGTATAATCATAAGGGATTTGATTTAGGTCATACCTGAATTGTTTAGTGGTTTTCCTTACTTTCTTCAATTTAAGTCTTAATTTGGCAATAAGGATTTCATGATATGAGCCACAGTCAGCTCCCAGTCTTGTTTTTGCTGACTGTATAGAGCTTCTCCATCTTTGGATGCAAGGAATATAATCAATATGATTTCAGTGTTGACCGTCTGGTGATGTCCATGTGTAGAGTCTTCTCTTGTGTTGTTGGAAGAGGGTGTTTGCTATGACCAGTGCATTTTCTTGGCAAAACTCTATTAGTCTTTGCCCTGCTTCATTCCTCATTCCAAGGCCAAATTTGCCTGTTATTCCAGGTGTTTCTTGACTTCCTACTTTTGCATTCCAGTCCCCTATAATGAAAAGGACATCTTTTTTGGTGTTAGTTCTACAAGGTATTGTAGGTCTTCATAGAACCGTTCAACCTCAGCTTCTTCAGCATTACTGGTTGGGGCATAGACTTGGATTATGGTGATATTGAATGGTTTGCCTTGGAAACGAACAGAGATCACTCTGCCATTTTTGAGATTGCATCCAAGTACTGCATTTAGGACTCCTTTGCTGACCATGATGGCTACTCCATTTCTTCTGAGGGATTCCTGCCCACAGTAGTAGATATAATGGTCATTGGAGTTAAATTCACCCATTTCAGTCCATTTTATTTCACTGATTCCTAGAATGTCGACATTCACTCTTGCATCTCTTGTTTGACCACTTCCAATTTGCCTTGATTCATGGACCTGACATTACTGGTTCCTATGCAGTATTGCTCTTTATAGCATCAGACTTTGTTTCTACCATCAGTCACATCCGCAGCTGGGTATTGTTTTTGCTTTGGCTCCATCCCTTCTTTCTTTCTGGAGTTATTTCTCCACTGATCTCCAGTAGCATATTGGATACCTACTGACCTGGGGAGTTCCTCATTCAGTATCCTATTATTTTGCCTTTTCGTAGTGTTCATGGAGTTCTCAAGGCAAGAATACTGAAGTGGTTTGCCATTCCTTTCTCTAGTGGACCACATTCTGTCAGACCTCTCCACCATGACCCACCTGTCTTGGGTTGCCCCACGGACATGGCTTGGTTTCACTGAGTTAGACAAGGTTGTGGTCCTAGTGTGATTAGATTGACTAGTTTTCTGTGAGTATGGTTTCAGTGTGTCTGCCCTCTGATGCCCTCTTGCAACATCTACCATCTTGGGTTTCTCTTACCTTGGGTGTGGGGTATCTCTTCACGGCTGCTCCAGCAAAGTGCAGCTGCTGCTCCAATAGAGTATACTAACACATTAATATGGAATTTAGAAAGATGGTAATGATAACCCTGTATGCGAGACAGCAAAAGAGACACAGATGTATAGAATGGACTTTTGGACTCTGTGGGAGAGGGAGAGGATGGGATGATTTGGGAGAATAGCATTGAAACATGTATAATATCATGTAAGAAACGGATCGCCAGTCTATGTTCAATACAGGATACAGGATGCTTGAGGCTGGTGCATGGGGATGATCCAGAGAGATGATATGGGGTGGGAGGTGGGAGGGGGGTTCAGGATTGGGAACTCATGTACACCCGTGGCTGATTCATGTCAATGTGTGGCAATGCAATATTGTAAAGCAAAATAAAGTAAATATATATATATAAAAGAATCTTCTCCAACACCACAGTCCAAAAGCATCAGTTCTTTGGTGTTCAGCCTTTATGGTCCAGTTCTCACATCCGTACATGACTACTGGACTATCAGTGATTATCATCAAATCATCAAAAGAGAAACTGTCTGCCTACACCTGACAGAGACAGATGACCTTTTCAATGGTACACCTTGTATTAGTGTTCTAGGGTTGCTGTAGCAAAATGCCACTTTGTGGTACTGACTGTCTTAAACAACATAAATGTATTGTCTCATGCAACAAGGTATTGTCAAAAATATACTCATTCTAAAGGCATTGGGGGAAAAGCTGTTCCAGGTCTCTCTCCTCACTTCTGCTATTTTGCTGATAACGTTTGGCGTTTCTTGCCTTACAAATACAGAGCCCCCATTATCTGTCTTCATGTTCATGTGCCATTCTCTCTGTGTACTTCTGTTTATAAACCTAACTAATAACCTCATCTTAGTTAATTACCTTATTCAATGACCTTATATTCAGGTAAGGTTAAATCCAGATGTCCTTGGGATTAGGACTTCATATAAATTCTGAGAGGATACACTTCCATTTTTAATACACCTCCAGAAACTAGAGGCTTCCCTGGTAGCTCAGCTGGTTTAAAAAAAAAAAAATCTGCCTGATATGTAGGAGACCCAGGTTCTATTCCTGGATTGAGAAGAGCTCCTGGAAAAGGGAACAGCTACCCACTCCAGTTTTTTGGCCTGGCGAATTTCATGGACTGTATAGTCCATGGGGTCACCAAGAGTTGGACAAGACTGAGCAACTTTCACTTTACAGAAAGTAGTCTGTGACACTTTATTTATTCTATGGATTGCCACATTATCTCCTAGCCTCCTTAGAAATTGTATTTGTTTGTAAAATGACCGAGGTTTTAAATAACATATGACAAAGGCTTGCTTATACTTTTTAAATATAAAAGCAATAAGAAAAATACTTTATAATAAAAATGATTCCTAGTAATATTAATTTCTTAATATCATTCTTTAGTCCTGCTTTTTGAGCCCTAGAGGTAGGGTTGAGGAACACTGGCAAGACCATGGCGTCAGAAACAGCACAGATAACTGATGAAAATTGATTTGAAAATTATTTGCATGTCAAAGGATTCTTAGTGGTTTTTATAGAAAATAATCTTATTGTTCAAATTATTGTTATTGGTAAAGCAGTTTAGGTATTTCTGACTTTTCATTGTCAGTTAACAACCTTTGTTTCTATACATTCTGAAATTTAAAACTCAATTGTGTTCTCTACCTGAAAGAAAATGAAATAAATCCTCAAAAAATTTCATGCTGTATGTTTTTGTTGTCTTTTTCATAAATGAAACTTTATCAAAGTAAGAGTTTGGAGAAGGCAATGGCAACCCACTCCAGTACTCTTGCCTAGGAAATCCCATGGACAGAGGAGCCTGGTAGGCTACAGTTATGGGGTCGCTAAGAGTCAGACATGACTGAGTGACTTCACTTTCACTTTTCACTTTCATGCATTGGAGAAGGAAACGGCAACTCATCCAGTGTTCTTGCCTGGAGAATCCCAGCGACGGGAGCCTGGTGGGCTGCCGTCTATGGGGTCACACAGAGTTGAACATGACTGACGTGACTTAGCAGCAGCAGCAGCAAAGTAAGAGTTATATTATTTTTTTTAAGTTCAGAAAGTGGAAGTGAAAGCCTCTCTGTCAGTTGAGATTTTTTGTGATCCCATGGATCCATGGAATTTTCCAGGCCAGAATATTGGAGTGGATAGACTTTCCCTTCTCCAGGGGATCTTCCCAACCCAGGGATTGAACCCAGGTCTGTCGAATTGAAGGTGTATTCTTCACCAGCTGAGCCACAAGGATAGCCCAAGAATATTGGAGTGGGTAGCCTTCCTCACGACCCATGAATTGAACTGGGGTCTCCTGCATTGCAAGCGGATTGTTTACCAACTGACCTATCAGGGTATAATTTTAGTACTCATTTTAAATGACTTTTACAACGAACTACTACATGAGCTTTTATAAAATGTAGAAAAAAATGTCTAATTCTTTCAGAGAGGATACTTTTTCTTCTGAAGATATTGTGCCCAGAAAACCCTTCTGTGGAGCACCTAAAGTATTCATGTTACATAGATTGAAAAGGCCATGCTCTAGCATCTCTCTCATTACACAGATGGTTAATCAGGAAATCAATGTCTAGTTTTACTTGAAGGCTTTTGGTGTTAGAATCATTTTTTGTAGTCAGAAACTGTTTTTTTTTTTTTCTTTCTTTACTACCACTTCAATTTCTGATGGTCCCAGAAAAAATGCTTGTGTCTTTGTTGGATGTAATTTTTTGATGGAATTGTGTTGCTAAATTATTATATTCAATAAACTCTGGAGTTTGATCACTGCCTGTGTATGAATACATGTTTATCTCTGCCATATCGATGTGTCTTCTGAAGATAGAAAGCAACGAGGGTAAAACCACTGAGCAACTAGCACATCACCTGATTAGATATGTATCTAGTTCTGAATTTAGTATTCAATATATTGGAAAAATGGTTTGCACTTCACTCCACTGAGCCAAATCATTCCCTTAATCCTGATATAAATTTTTACTTTTACCTTATGCCTCTTATTCACTTTTTAAATCATCTGCTCACTTTTCTTTCCCTCTATCATGAATCAGGATAGGACCTTAGATGATAAGCCAATCTCTTCTACAATATCAATGGATACATACAGCTGTGTTGGTTAAAACAACAACAACAACCTTGTTTTCTTTTATACACGTTGTTTGGAATATGAAGAAAACATGAAACCCACTCTTCAAACATCTCAGGTAGAGAACATGTCTGCATATTAATTCTATGGCTTTGATTCTTACATTAATTCTCATCAGTCTGATATTCTATCAATAATTTGTCTATATTGCTACATATAAAATATTTTTATAAAATGATGATCTTTTCAAGTAGCTTGTTTAATTGTGTTATTCTTTATGTTAAAAAAGACTACAAGCTACAAAATAATTGGATTCATCCTCATTTTAATGGAAAGGCTTTAAAAAACTCTCTTTATACCTAATAAAATCTATGTAATCCCATTTTACTTGACACAGGTGAAAATAACGTTATAATATCCAGCATAAAAAGTTAGTTAATAGATGGTATTCAGATAGTTTAAATTTTATTTTAGTCACTCTATGAATTATCTATGTCATCTTTACAAATTGTGTTCTTTCTTTCTTTGGAATATGACATTTAAGAGATGTTCTTTTGGCATCATTTGCTGATTTTCTTACATGTTATCTGCCTTATAGCATGAAAGGTTCTGAAAACACACCAATTTCTTGTATGGCTCAAAATTATTCCTTGACAAATGTCAATTATTGTCTAGTTACATAATCAAAACAAAAACACTCACTCTCAACCATAGGGAGTCCAAATGATACTAACACAACTAAATAAATAAATAAATAATGTTAATGAAATCAACAATGTTAATCAACTATACTGCAAAATAAAATAGTTAAAAACCACTTCACACCAGTCAGAATGGCTGCGATCCAAAAATCTGCAAGCAATAAATGCTGGAGAGGGTGTGGAGAAAAGGGAACCCTCCTACACTGTTGGTGGGAATGCAAACTAGTACAGCCACTATAGAGAACAGTGTGGAGATTCCTTAAAAAATTGCAAATAGAACTACCTTATGACCCAGCAATCCCCCTGCTGGGCATACACACCGAGGAAACCAGAATGGAAAGAGACACATGTACCCCACTATTCATCGCAGCACTGTTTATAATAGCCAGGACATGGAAACAACCTAGATGTCCATCAGCAGATGAATGGATAAGAAAGCTGTGGTACATATACACAATGGAGTATTACTCAGCCGTTAAAAAGAATTCATTTGAATCAGTTCTGATGAGATGGATGAAACTGGAGCCAATTATACAGAGTGAAGTAAGCCAGAAAGAAAAACACCAATACAGTATACTAACACATATATATGGAATTTAGGAAGATGGCAATGACGACCCTGTATACAAGACAGGAAAAAAGACACAGATGTGTATAACGGACTTTTTGGACTCAGAGGGAGAGGGAGAGGGTGGGATGATTTGGGAGAATGGGAATTCTAACATGTATACTATCATGTAAGAATTGAATCGCCAGTCCATGTCTGACATAGGGTGCAGCATGCTTGGGGCTGGTGCATGGGGATGACCCAGAGAGATGTTGTGGGGAGGGAGGTGGGAGGGGGGGTTCATGTTTGGGAACGCATGTAAGAATTAAAGATTTTAAAATTTAAAAAAAAATAAAAAATAAAAAAAATAAAAAAATAAAATAAAATAAAATAATTCCAGAGAAATCAGGTGGAAAAAAAATACAACCCATATTCATGTAAATATTACATATGCTGCTGCTGCTGCTGCGTCACTTCAGTCCTGTCTGACTCTGTGCAACCCCATAGATAGCAGCCCACCAGGCTCCCACCATACCTGGGATTCTCCAGGCAAGAACAGTGGAGTGGGTTGCCATTTCCTTCTCCAATGCATGAAAGTGAAAAGGCAAAACCAATACAGTATTGTAAAGTAAAATAAAGTAAAAATAAAAATTAAAAAAAAGAATGGGCTAAATAGATATGTTCTCACAAGGAAGGATGTTCAGAATACAATTTACTAGTGTAGAAAGAGCAAGTCCCAGCAATACGTCAATTATTCTTCCCCTTTACTCCATGAACTGCAGCCTCCCAGGCTCCTCTGTCCATGGGAATTTCCAGGCAAGAGTACTGGAGTGGGTTGCCATTGCCTTCTCCTCTATTAATATATAGAAAGTATATTTGTAACTGTATAGAAAATTATTTGGAATAATATATACCAAGCTCTCAACTACAGTTAACTCTAGCAAAAAGATTGAGGTGAGGGGAAGGAATGAAGTAGAACTTTTAAATTCTATATATTTCTATTCTATCTGAAATTATATGTGCTTTTATTTCCGCTTTGGTTGCAGTGGGTTTGTTTTTCTTAAAAAATAACTGTCTAAATACAAATAAATACAAACATAATAAAACATACTCCCATATACCAAAAAAAAAAAAAAAGTGAAAGTGAAGTTGCTCAGTCGTGTCTGACTCTTAGCAACCCTATGGACTGGCAGCCCACCAGGCTCCTCTTTCTCTGTCCATGGGATTTTCCAGGCAAGAGTATGGAGTGGGGTGCCACTGCCTTCTCCAAAATATTACATATACACACATATAAATATATCTATATGTATATTCAGTTGGAATATAACACTAAGAGTTGATGGAATGTGTCAAGAAATAAAACTCATATTAACAAAATATATTTCTATTTGCCCCACGTGTTGCTGAACATCGGCACCATGGAGACTGTTTGTATAGATCTGCGGTTCTTATTCTAAGCCAGTGGGTGCTGTCCAGACTTCTGAAGGGGTGTGATGAGGCTGGGATTGAAAGGATGGAAATGAGCTAGATTAAAACCAGCTGCAATTGCCAGTCGATGCTACTGGGGAGCTAGCTACTGGCAGAAACAGCAAGCAAAAGAATAAGGAGTAAGTCCGTGTCCCTCTTTCTGATTTCCAATCTCCCTCTATTGTCCTCTATTAGTGTAATGTTACAAGAAGCCAGCTGGCAAAAAAGAAATGTAGCTTGCAGATTCTCATCCACAGCATCACAAAGTAGGACATAGATCATTGGGTTTAGAGTTGAAAGAAAATAGTTTAACAACTGGAAGACTAATAATAAGCCAAGAGCTTTATCGATGCAGCAGCCTTCTCTCTTTGTCTGTGCACTTGTTCTTGTCAAGTCTGTCAATATCGTTCTGGCAGTAATGCAAGAACAGTGTGCTTTGTGCCCTGGCCATGGGTCTCAGTGCCCATTTACCCCATCTCTTCTCTGGAAGTGTCCCTGGCTAAGACTTCAACTCCTGATTCAGCTCCAATTCTGGAACTTGAGAAAGTTTTTGTAAGATATCTATTTTTGCTACATTAATCATTAAATTGATGACATGTTAGTTAAACCTTCAACTAGGTATATTTTTGAATGGAAAAGGTGATATAGCTTGACAGATAAAATAATTTTAATTGTGAAAATTAGTAGAATCTATCATTTTATGAAGTAACTATCCTGCCTAATATTGTCCAAGAAATAGACAAATTAATAAGTGAAGAAAATTTCAAGTTCAAAAATATAGGGACCACTGCAGTCTCATATTGAGTATAGTGCAGATTTGTTGTATTTTTAAAATAAGATTGCTGTTTCTATAAATGTTTGGACTTATATAAGTTTGAAATATAAGTTTGATTCAGCTTCTGTATCCAATAACCAATTAGTAATTTTCTAACTGGGAAATTTCATATAACTTTTTAAAGGCTATGAAAAAAGGAAATTGTAGCAGTAACTTAGAGTTCTTTAAAGTACAGTTATTATTTTATATGTTATGAAAATATGACATATGATATACAATATGAATCAGATTTCACAGACAAGGGGGTGTGATAAAAAAAAAAAACTCAAACTGATTAAATGTACAGAGACAATTTCAATTTAAAATTGGAAAATCAATAGATTAGATAGACTTTAGTTAAATTTAATAAGAAATTAGGGCTTTTTTCTCTATGCTTCTTTGAGCTCCTCATTCTTCTTTTTTCGTTTATCCTTTAGTTGTTGTTGTTTTTAAGTCACTCAGTCATGTCTGACTCTTTGTGACCCCAAGGACTGGAGAATGCCAGGATTTCCTGTCCATCATCTCCCCGAGTTTGCCCAAATTCAAGTCCACTGAATCAGTGATGTCCTCCAACAACCTCAGCATCTGTTGTCCCCTTCTGTTCCTGCCTTCAATCTCTCCCAGCATCAGAGTCTTTTCCAATAAGTCAGCTCTTCAAATCAGGTGGCCAAAGTACTGGAGTTTCAACTTCAGCATCAGTCCTTCCAGTGAAAATTCAGGATTAATTTCCTTTAGAATTGACTGGCTTGATCTCCTTGCAGTCCAAGAGATTCTCAAGAGTCTTTTCCAACACCACATTTCAAAGGCATCAATTCTTCAGTTCTCAGCCTTCTTTATGGTTCTTTAGCAAAATTTCTTCAATAGTCCTGGTCTTACTTACCACTCACTTACCATGGGTATTTTACCATCATGTAGAATAAAAAAGAGACCTCTTCTTTCCCAAACAAAAAATAACAGTCTTGATATCATCTCTAATTTAGCCGTTCTAATGCACATGTTCATCTGAACCAGTAAACAAAACAAAAGACTGTCATAGTTGACTGGCTGAAAATCTCAGAGGAAGTATGAGTTTCAGTTTAGGTTTTACCACTCTATTTGTATGCAGTCTTTTAAACTACCTCCTGCTCTTTTGGCCTCTGTTTCTTCAATGGGTTTTCCTAAAGTTAATGGCATAGCTACCAGTCACCCAGGGTTCATATTATTACATGATAGCTCTGAAAGCAGAAGCTGATTTTCCACAACCACTTATTGAAAGTAGAGGATTTCATTCTTATTAACAAACTTGTTTCATCTGAAATAATTACACGGAAGTGGGGATAATAGAATGTTCCTGATTGGCCTGGGCCAATCACAGACAAATTCTGAATTTGACAGTGGAATCATCTAGGTAAATTTTAGCCTGGGAAGAAATACAGACTGGAGGGAGGATGTAGTGTACTTTCTTGTTGTGGTGGTGATTTTGTTTGTTTGTTTTACTTTTAATTTTTATTGTTTTTCTTTTTATAGCTGATTTTGCCATGAATTTAAATTAATTATCCTTGCTTATAAAAAATTCTAACTATAATATAAATATAGACTAATTTTATCTAGAAAAAACTCTGAAGTGAAATAATAACTTCTAAAGATTACTTACATAAATTATTAAGCCAGCTAGCACTCTCAGGTAACTCTACCACTTAACAGACTTTGGTATCATTTTACTTGGGTGTGTTAGTTTCAAGTGTACATCAAAGTGAATCAGTTGTATATAGATATATTGTATATATCCACTCATAGTGTACTTGTATAGAAACAGTGATGCAAAAATGATCAACTGATGCAATACTTGTCCAAAGAATTCCAGCACTGACTAGGAGATAAATCCCACTTTATTCCATATAAAAATCATCATAAAAGCAAAACCATTTGCTGATTTTTTTTCTTCAAAAAACCTAACCTTGTTTTTTTGCTTCATATGAGACATAGAAATGCATTTATTCAATGTTCAATGAATGTGCTATGTTATCTCTGTTTTATTTATTTTGCTATATGGATAATATAAATTCTATGATCAAATCTTAGTAGTTTCAGGAAGTCTCACTCAAAAATGAGCCTGTGATCCAAGCTGGGAATAAAAAGAGAATGAACAGAAATAATATACCTATGAGTAAAATTATAGGTTCAGTGGATATATGTACATTTAACTTATTAGATATAATCAATCAGGATTCCAAAATCATTACACCTAAGTTTGTCCTCTTGCTAAACTGCAAGACATTACTTGGGTACAATGTATACAGATTGGTTTTATAAGAACTTAAGTATTCATAACAGGAGAAAGACATGGAGTTTGTAGAGAGGAGGTAGGGACAAGTTGAGTGTTTCATGGAAAGCTGATCATTTTCATATGGTAGGAAACATGTCAGTAAAGAAAGAAGTAAAGATACAGGCAAAGAGAGATTAAATATAAAGCAATGTCACAAAACAATAACAAAGTCATCTGATATTATTTATATAACTTTTTACATATTACAAACATAAATGAACTATTCTTGATTGTACAAAAATTTCAACTATAATATCAATATAGCCCCATTTTATATAGAAAAAATTGTGAAATAATATCTTTCAAATTTACTTACATAAATTATTAAGCCAGCTATCACTTTTAGGTAACTATACCATTTCAGTTCAGATCAGTCGCTCAGTCATGTCCAACTCTTGGCAATCCCATGGACTGCAGCAGAAGAGGCTTCCCTGTCCATCACCAGCTCCTGGAGCTTGCTCAAACTCACGTCCATCAAATCAGTGCTGCTATCTAACCATCTTATCCTCTGTCGTCCCCTTCTCCTTCATTTAACAGACTTAAAATTTTTGACATCTTTTTATGTGGGTTTATTGTTGTCGTTCAGTCATTAAATCATGATCCACTCTGTAACCCCATGAACTGCAGCATGCTAGCCTTCCCAGGTGGTGCTAATGGTAAAACCTGCCTGCCAGTGCAGGAGACAAAAGAGAATAGGGTTCAACCCCTGGGTCAGGAAGATCCCCTAGTGGAGGAAATGGCAACCCACTCCAGTACTCTTGCCTGGAGAATCCCATTGACAGAGGAGCCTGGCAGGCTACAGTCCATAGTGTCCCACAGAGTGTGACACGATTGAAGCAACTTGGCACACAGGCTTCATTGTCCTTCATTGTCTCCTGGAGTTTGTTCATTCATGTCCATTGAGTTGACAATGCCATCCAACCATCTCATCCTCTGTTTCCTCCTTCTCCTCCTGCCCTCATTTTTTCCCAGCATCAGGGTCTTTTTCCAAAGAATAGGGTCTTCACATCAGGTGCCCAAAGTATTGGAGCTTCAGCTTCAGCATCTTCCAGTGAATATTCAGGGTTAATTTTTGTAGGATTGACTAGTTTGATCTTGCCATCCATGGGACTTTCAAGAGTCTTCTCCAGCACCACAGTTTGAAATGGTCAGTTCATCTGTGCTCACCCTTCTTTATGGTCCAATTTTCACATCCATATATGACTACTGTAAAAACCATAGCTTTGACTATAGGGACCTTTGTCAGTCAGCAAAGTGATATCTCTGCTTTTTAATAAACTCTCTAGGTTTGTCATAGGTTTTCTTCTAAGGATTAAGCATCTTCTCATTTCACGGGCCACAGGCACCATTCACAATGATTTTAAATGTGAATAAAATAAAATTTGTCACTGTTTTCAATTTTCCTTGCCTAGTTTCCATGAAGTGATGGGATTAGATGCCATGATCTTCATTTTTTGGATGTTGAATTTTAAGTCAGCTTTTTCACTCTCCTCTTTCACCTCATCAAGAGTTTCCTTAGTTACTCTTCACTTTCTGCCATTAGAGTGGTATCATCGGCATATCTGAGATTCTTGATTATACTCCCAACAATCTTGTTTCCAGGTTGTGATTCATCCGTCTTGGCGTTTAGCATGATGTACTCTGCATTGTTGCTGTTGTTCATTCAGTCAGTCGTGTCCGACTCTTTGCGACCCCATGGACTGTAACATGCCAGGCTTCCTGTCTTTCACCATCTCCCAGAACTTGCTCAAACTCATGTCCACTGACTTGGTGATGCCATCCAACCATCTCATGCTCTATCGTCCCCTTCTCCTCCTGCCTTCAATCTTTCCAAGCATCAGGGATTTTTTCAAATGAGTCAGCGCTTCACATTAGTGGCAAAAGTATTGGAGTTTCAGCTTCAGCATCAGTCCTTGCAATGAATATTCAAGACTGATTTCCTTTAGGATTGACTGGTTGGATCTCCTTGCAGTCTAATGGACTCTCAGGAGTTTTCCCCCAACACCACAGTTCAAAAGCAACAATTCTTTGGTGCTTAGCCTTCTTTATATAGTCCAACGCTCTCACCCATACATTACCACTGGAAAAACCATAGCTTTGATGAGATGGACCTTTGTTGGCAAAGTAATATCTCTGCTTTTTAACATGCTATCTAGGTTGGTCATGGCTTTCCTTTCAAGGAGAAAATGTCATTTAATTTCATGGCTGCAGTCACCATCTGCAGTGATTTTGGAGCCCAAGAAAATGAAGTCTATCACTGTTTCCATTTTTTTCCCCATTTATTTGCATGAAGTGATGGAATTGGATGCCACAATCTTAGTTTTTTGAATGTTGAGTTTTAAGCCCGCTTCTTCACTCTCCTTTTTCACCTTCATCAAGAAACCCTAGTTCCTCTTCATTTTCTACAATAAGGATAGCGTCATCTGCATGTCTGAGGTTGTTGAGATTTCCCCAACAAGTTGATTCTGGCTTGTGCTTCATCCACTCTGGAATTTTGCATCACGTACTCTGCATAGAAGTTAAATAAGCAAGCTGACAATATACAGCGTTGACACACTCCTTTTCCAATTTTGAATCAATCAGTTTTTCCATGTCCAATTCTAACTATCGCTTCTTGACCTGCATACAGGTTTCACAAGAGTCAGGTAAGGTGGTCTGGTGTTCTCATCCTGTGAATAATTTTCCACAGTTTGTTTTGATACACACAGTCAAAGGCTTTAGTGTGTTCAATAAAGCAGAAGTAGATGTTTTCTGGAATTGTCTTGCTTTTTCTATGATCTACAGGATTTTGACACTTTCATCCCTGGTTCTTCTTCCTTTTGGAAAAGTAAATGGCAACCCACTCCAGTATACTTGCCTGGAGTTCCATGGACAGAGGAGCCTGGCAGGATACAGTCCATGGGGTCGCAAGAGTCATGCGCGACTTAGTGACTAAATCACCCACTGACCTTTCCAATTCCAGCTTGAACATCTGGAAGATCACAGCTCATGTACTTTTGAAGCCTAGCTTGGAGAACTTTGAGCATTACTTTGTTAGTATGTGAAATTAGTGCAATTGTGCAGTGGTTTAAGCATTCTTTGGAACTGCTTTTCCTTGTGATTAGAATGAAAACTGACTTTCTTCAGCCCTGTGGCCACTGCTGAGTTTTCCAAATTTGCTGGCATATTGAGAGCAGCACTTTAACTGCACAATCTTTTAGGATTTGAAATAGCTCAGCTGGAATTGCATCACCTCCATTAGCTTTGTTCTTAAGTGGTATTTCCTAAGGTCAACTTTACTTCACACTCCATTATGTCTGGTTCTAGGTTAATGATCACACCATCTTGCTTATCTGGGTCATTAAGATCTCTTTTGTATAATTCTGTGAATTTTTGCCATCTCTTCATATCTTCTGCTTCTGTTAGGTCCATATCATTTCTGTCCTTTATTGTGCCCATCTTTGCATGAAATGTTCTCTTGGTATCTCTAATATTCTTGAAGAGATCTCTAGTCTTTCCTATTCTATTGTTTTCCTCTATTTCTTTGCATTATTCACTTAGGAAGGCTTTCTTATCTCTCCTTGCTATTCTCTGGAACTCTGCATTCACATTGGTATATCTTTCCTTTTCTCCTTTTCCTTTAGCTTCTCTTCTTTTCTCAGCTATTTGCAAGGCTTCTTCAGACAACCATTTTGCCTTTGAAGTGAAATAAGCAGGGTGCCAATACACAGCTTTAGCATACTCCTTTCCAAATTTGAGTCAGTCTGTTTTTCTATGTCTGGTTCCAACTATTTCTTCTTGTCCTGCATACAGATTTCTCAGGAGACAGATAAGGTGGTCTGATATTTCTATCTCTTTAAGAATATTCCACAGTTTGTTGTGGTCCAGACAGTCAAAGCATTAGCGTAGTCAATGAAGCAGAAGTAGATTTTTCTTTGGAATTTTGTTGCTTTTTCTATGATCCAGTGAATGTTGGCAATTTGATCTCTGGTTCCTCTGCCTTTTCCAAGTTCAGCTTGAACATCTGGAAGTTCTCAGTTCACCTATTGTTGAAGCCTAACTTGAAGGATTTTGAGCATTACTTTCATAGCATGTGAAATGAGAGCAATTGTGCAGTAGCTTGAAAATTCTTTGGCACTACCTTTCTTTGGGATTGGAATGAGAACTGAACTTTTCAAGTCCTGTGACCACTGCCGAGTTTTCCAAATTTGCTGACATAGTAAGTGCAGCACTTTCACAGTATCATCTTTTAGGATTTAAAATAGCTCAGCTGAAATTCATTCCCCTCCACTAGCTTTGTTTGTATGATGCTTCCTAAGGGCAACTTGACTTCATACTCCAGGAAGTCTGCCTCTAGCTTGGTGACTACACAATGGTGGTTATCCAGGTTATTAAAACTTTTTTTCTTTAAATTTTACCTGTTTACTCTTGCCACTTCTGCATAATATCTGCTTCTATTAGGTCGTTGCCATTTATATCCTTTATTGTGCCCATCTTTCCATGAAATGTTCCCTTGGTATCTGATTTTCTTGAATAGCTCTCCAGTCTTTCCCACTCTATTGTTTTCCTCCATTTCTTGGTGTTGATCACTTAAGAAGGCTTTCTTATCTCTCCTTGCCATTCTTTGGTACTCTGTATTCAGTTAGGTATGTTTTTCCTTTTCTCCTTTGCCTTTTGCTTCTCTTCTTTTCTCTGCTATTTGTAAGGCTTCCTCAGACAACCACTTTGCCTTCTTACATTTCTTTTTCTTACAAACCTCTCTCCATAGTTCTTCAGGCACTCTGTCTGCCAGATCCAATTCCTTGAATCTATTCATCATCTCTAATGTATAATCATAAGGGATTTGATTTAGATCATGCCTTAATGTTATAGTAGTTTTCTCTACTTTCTTCAATTTAAGCCTGAATTTTGCAATAAGAAACTCATGATCTGAGCCACAGTCAACTCCTGGTCTTGTTTTTGTGGACTGTATAGAGCTTCTCCATCTTCAGCTGCAGAGAATATAATCAATCTTATTTCAGCATTGACCGTCTAGTGATTTCCATTTAAGTCTATTAGATATTGATTAATAAAAACTAATAAATGAAATACATATTTAACCTTGAATTATCTGACATTTACCCCTTATTAAAGATAATATGTATGACTGCTTTAGTATTCTAATGTATTAAATTTGGGTATCCTCTAACATAAAGTTTAAAGATGGCAGTTTGCTTATTCTCAACAATAAAATTTTATTGGAAACTTAAATGAAATGAAATTCAACTTTAACCTCAGGAATATATTCATATTTTTTGTATTGTTCAAATCTAGAGAAGAATATTGATTATGATCTGTTCAGTTCAGTTCAGTTGCTCACTCTTGTCTGACTCTTGGGAACCCCATGACTGCAGCACATCAGGCTTCCCTGTCCACCAACTCCTGGAGCTTGTTCAAACTCATGTCCATCAATTAGATGATGTGATCCAACCATCTCATCCTCTGCCATCCCCTTCTCCTCGGGCCTTCAATCTTTCCCAGCATCAGAGTCTTTTCTAATGAGTCAGTTCTTCACATCAGGTGGCTAAAGTATTGGGCTTCAGCTTCAGCATCAGCCCTTCCAGTGGATATTCAGAACTGATTTCCTTTAGGATTGACTGGTTTGATCTCCTTGCAGTCCAAGGGACTCTTGGGACTCTTTTCCAACACCACAGCTCAAAAGCATCAATATTTCAGTGCTCAGCTTTCTTTTGGAGAAGGCAATGACACCCCACTCCAGTACTCTTGGCTGAAGAATCCCATGGATGGAGGAGCCTGGTAGCTGCAGTCCATGGGGTCGCAAACAGTCAGACACGACTTCACTTTCACTTTCACTTTTTCACTTTCATGCATTAGAGAAGGAAATGGCAACCCACTCTACTGTTCTTGCCTGGAGAATCCCAGGGACGGCGGGGCCTGGTGGGCTGCCGTCTATGGGGTTGCACAGAGTCAGACACGACTGAAGCAACTTAGCAGCAGCAGCAGCTTTCTTTATACTCCAAAGGACTTCTGGAAAAACCATTGCTTTGACTAGATGGACCACTGTAGGCAAAGTAATGTCTCTGCTGTCTAGGTTGCTCCTAATTTCCTTCCAAGGAGTAAGTATTTTAATTTCATGGCTGCAATCACCATTTGCAGTGATTTTGGAGCCCCCCAAAATAAAGTCACTCACTGTTTCCATTGTGTCTCCATCTATTTGCCATGAAGTGATGGGACCAGAGGCCACGATCTTAGTTTTTTAAATGTTGAATTTTAAGACAACATTTTCACTGTCCTCTTTCACTTTCTTCAAGAGGCTCTTTAGTTCTTTCCTTTCTGCCATAAGGGTTGTGTCATCTTCATATCTGAGGTTATTGATATTTCTCCCTGCAATCTTGACTCCAGCTTGTGCTTCATCCAGCCTGGCATTTCACATGATTTACTTTGCATGTAAGTAAAATAAGACGGGTGACAATATACAGTCTTGAAGTACTCCTTTCCTGATTAGGAACCAGTCTGTTGTTCCATGTCCACTTCTAACTGTTCCTTTTTGACCTGTATACAAATTTATTCAGTTCAGTTCAGTAGCTCAGTCGTGTCTGACTCTTTGCAACCCCATGAATTGCAGCACGCCAGGCCCTCCTGTCCATCACCAACTCCCAGAGTTCACTCAAACTCATGTCCATCGAGTTGGTGATGTCATCCAGCCATCTCATCTTCTGTAGTCCCCTTCTCCTCCCGCCCCCAAATACCCCCAGCATCAGTCTTTGCCAATGAGTCAACTCTTCGCATGGGGTGTCCAAAATATTGAAATTTCAGCTTTAGCATCAGTCCTGTCAAAGAACACCCAGGACTGATCTTCAGAATGGACTGGTTGGATCTCCTTGCAGTCCAAGGGACTCTCAAGAGTCTTCTCCAACACCACAGTTCAAAAGCATCAATTCTTCGGCACTCAGCCTTCTTCACAGTCCAACTCTCACATCCATACATGATCACTGGCAAAACCATAGCCTTGACTAGAAGGACCTTAGTCAGAAAAGTAATGTCTCTGCTTTTCAATCTGATATCTAGGTTGGTCATAACTTTCCTTCCAAGGAGTAAGCATCTTTTAATTTCATGGCTGCAGTCACCATCTGCAGTGATTTTGGAGCCCAAAAAAATAAAGTCTGACCCTGTTTCCACTGTTTCCCCATCTATTTCTCCTGAAGTGATGGGACCAGATGCCATAATCTTAGTTTTCTGAATGTTGAGCTTTAAGCCACCTTTTTTACTCTCCTGTTTCACTTTCATCAAGAGGCTCTTTAGTTATTCTTCACTTTCTTCCATAATGGTGGTGTCACATGCATATCTGAGGTTATTGATATTTCTCCGAGTAGTCTTGATTCCAGCTTGTGCTTCTTCCAGCCCAGCGTTTTTCATGATGTACTCTGCATATAAGTTAAATAAGCAAGGTGACAATATACAACCTTGACACACTCCTTTTCCTATTTACAGATTTCTTAAGAGACAGGAGAGGTGGTCTGGTATTCCCATCTCTTTGTTAATTTTCCAGTTTGTTTTGATCCACATATTCAAAGGCTTTAGCGTAGTCAATAAAGCAGAAGTAGATGTTTTTCTGGAACTCTCTTGCTTTTTCGATGATCCAACAGATGTTGGCAATTTGATCTCTGGTTCTTCTGGGTTTTCTTAATCCAACTTGAACATCTGGAAGTTCATGGTTCAGGTTCTTAATATTTACTACTTTTTATTTGATGTTTATAAATTGAATAATTCTTACTTTCAAATATTATTTAATAATAAAATTACTTAAAACAATGGTCTCAGTTTTGTACATGGACAATTATGTAACTGCTGTAATATACTTTTAATAAATTTGGAGTGTGATTTTTATTACCAAAATGAACCATATGCTCAGTATTACAGTTTCTCCAACTTTGCATCACACTTAATCTTACATTCATGTTGTATAATATCACTTACTTGGAAAATCTATCAGTTATTTTGGTTACTTGACTGTGAGTATATGTAGGCATATCTACAAGTGATTCCATTTATTTAATTTTTTCAAGTGAAATAATTACATCATTGTTAAATTATGCATAGGATAATATACATGCATATCTGTATGTATAATACAACATTTGAAGAAAATGATGAAATTTTGAATTTCAAGGATGGATAAACATTTCAAGAAACAGAAGATATATCTAACCCTGCACACTATTTTGAGAAATGATCAAATTCTAAATCATAAATATTGGGAATAACAATAATTAAAAATGCTTACTGAGGTTTTTTTTTTTTTTTGAAGGGTATGAAATGCCTGTCTTTTTCATACTAAAATACTACTTTTATGATTTCAATGTCTCACACTTTTCCTGAGTTCGAACTACATGTTATGAATAATGAAGTAATAAATGAGCTTTCCTTTAGCCCAGATAGAGAAGTGTAACAGCCAGATGAATTTATTTATGAAGTAGAAGAGCATGTGTTGTCATTACTTAATTATAAATTTCTAAAGGTTTTTGTTCGCACACTTTGTCTACACTTAAGTAGCAAATTTTGATGTACCCAGAGAGAAATATAAGATAAAGGAATCTCAACTACCCCAGGGTAATCCGGAGAGTCTTATGTACCAAACACCACATAAAGTTGTAACAATTAAAATTCTGTTCCATAATGAAAGTTGAAGAGGAAATAAGTTCAAGATACAGGTGCCCTTAGGGCAGTGTGGATCTATATGATTTTTTCAAACTTTTTTTTCAATGTTCTACTACTATTATAATCAGAAAACATTTTTTCTTTTATGATCTCTTCATTCTTATAAAGGCAGATTATGTATGTGCAGTCTGTAAAATTTTCTTTAACTGCTGCCAAATGCTTGAGTTTGCCTTTATCACTTACCTCTTTGTGCTTTTTTTCATTAGATTTAACTTACTATTGAAAAACCAGGGGAAATGTGGTGGCATATGGCAAGCACTAGATGTAGATAATATTCTGTTTCTCTGTTTCCAAGAGCAGTGATATACACTGTATTTATCTGGTTAGATTCAAGTCCCAATCTCCCTTAATACTATGGCATAAGAATTATTTGATGTCAGGTAATTTGCCTTTTCTTTCAAATCCTAAGAACGGTTCCTTCACCTTAATTTTACTTTTTAAAAAATATGATACTGGCAGTCTTACAGTAAATGCTTTTACTATTGGGAGCCTGTCACAGACAAGTACAAACCATTAAGAAATATAGCCATGCACAGAAATTCCAAAAATTATGTTTTCTACCTTACATAAACTAGACATGCCATTTCAATAAGAGAGAAAAATATCTTATATGTTGAGGTCACTTTGTGGTGAAAAACTGATATTAGGAAAGTAAAACCATAGGCCATTACAAATACTATTACTATATGTATGCATGTACCATTATTCATTATCTTCTACCAGTTGTTAGTTTTGGAAAATTCTTTTAATGAATTCCCTCTCAATTCCTCAAAAGATTTCAAAAGCAAATATGGGTATATATATCCTTTCTTAACAGTCTCTTCTAGAAAACTTATTATTGAACATCAGTGATTTATAATGCAATAATATAGAATTGATGCTATTAATTCTCCCCTTGAAGTTTCAAATGTATGAAAGTATGACACAGAAAGCAATTATCTCCAATATAGCAAGACTTAGATAATTAAGAATTTGGCCACTATTATGCATATAATTAGCCATAACTGGAAGAAAAATGATAATGCTAATGATTAGAACTAGAGACGTCTCCCTCAGCATAAACATTTATTCATTCTCTCAAGATGGATTAATGTGTACTGGTTACTTCTTATGTACTAGATAGTGATATATTTTATATCCTAAAAAAATATAAATATCTAGTGAGTGGGAAAGTCATGTATGAAAATCACTTAGGGTGCAATGCTGTACATGTAACAATAAATGCATGAACAAAAAGCTAAGGTCAAAGAAGTAGCAACTAGCCCAGAGACAAGAGAGTTTCAAACAAGAGATGGCATCTCATATTCATGTTTATTTAGCTGCTTTTATTTAGTGCAAAACTAAATGGATTTTAACCTAATATTGATTGCTCAGTCTATTAATTTTGCAAAAGAAGTAGTGTCTCTTTGGCTATAATATGATTCTCTTCAGGGCTGTCATGGTGCTGGTGGGTGTATCATTTAGCATGCTAATTTACTACAATAAGTGCATGAGATTCGAGGTCCACTGGAAGTCAACTTGTCCACGAGCTTGGACCTATTTAGTTCTAATCAGTTTATGCCCTTTTCTCTTGCTATGTCATTCTTTTAAGGATTGTGCCATAACCCCTTCTCTCCTGTTTCAGTTTCAGTATTGGAGCATCTCCCCAACTGAACACAAGTCCTAGGTGACTTCACTCTGACACTTTTGGTACCTTGTTGATAGTTGATTGTAGCATTAACCAACAGGCTTCTCTGGTGGCTTGGATGATAAGGAATCACCTGCAATGAGGGAAACCTGGGTTCGATTCCTGGGTTGGAAAAATTCCCTGGAGAAGGCCATGGCAATCCACCCCAGTATTCTTGCATGGAGAGTCCCCATGGACACAGGAGCCTGGGCTACAGTCCACAGGGCTGCAAAGAGCCGGAATGACTCAGCTCCAAAGCACACCCGCCAATAACCAGAAACTGCTCCCAAATTCATAACCAAAACAGAGGATATGGGTTTTTCTCCCATAGCTTTCTCTTTCTTATTTCAAGGATGAACACTGCTCATAGAAATGTCCTCAAGATATTTTTCAGGTCCCGTAGTACCAGATCATTGCATGCATCCTAGCAGCAAGGAAGACTGGGAAACTGAGTATTTGGAATTTTTAGACTTTATAGAAGAAGAAAAATTCTGCTAAAAAGGCAGAGAATAGGGAGAAGAATTGTAACCAATATTATTTATGGTAGGAGCTAAAATTTCCATTTGTCATTTAAAAACCATAACATAAGGTATAAAATTATTGATTTCTGAGAGGATAGTGAACACATTTTTGAGGTGTATGTAAGTACGTTCAAAACTGCTGAAAATGTGGGGAGAAAGTGCCCCAGGGGAAAGTAGAAAATACTCATGTATCACTCTTTGATTACATGATATATATTTATTCAGATATGTGTGTGTGTGCTTGTGTGTAAGATCTTAAATCCCTTCCAAAGATGAACTGAGCTACATCATTTTAGAGTATTACTGTGAGCTGATATTTGCTATCAAATTTGTTCTTTTCCATTAAATTTATTTTTAATATCAAAGGAATTCTGGAGCAGAGGGCTGTGCTATACCCTAAGGAATACCATGCATTCCATCTTCTTTCTTATATGAGTAAATCAAGTTTACTTCAGTAATCATTTCTCATAAGCCTATAGCCTGTGGGGCCCCGACCTCAGAATGGGTTAGTGAGAGGCCATGTCGTATCCAGGCAATACAAGGAATTCAGCTCACTCTTGTGGGGGTGTGTATTTAGATCAGTCATTTAATAGAAAAGCCAAATACCGCCCTAACATAGTTCTGTGCATTGGATTTCCCTGGGGTCATCTCGAATAAGAAAAAAAAAAAAATTAAGGGGGAGGGGAAGGATAGAAAATAATTATATTAAGAACAGCCTGAAAACAATTGGTTATTAAAAAATTATTAAATATCATGAAATTTTGGAGCTTTGTCCTTATGAATCCAATTCATGCTTCCCTTAGTATTTTCAAATTGCTACATTTCCTAAAATTTCTCAAAGTGACATAACAAGAGAAATGATCAAAGTAGGTTATATCTTTTTTTAAAAAATGTGTATATGTACATAATACCTTGTTTATATTGGTGCAGATTTCAAATTTAAATATTTTAAAAGTTATAAGCCACTGAATATTTTAATACCATCCTCATTATGGAACACTGAAAACTACTGAGTTATATTCTTGCCCTTGAGAAAATCTGAATATTTTTCAAGATTAAAATACAGACATATACATTTTGAGAATCTCCAAATATCCAACAAAATTCTCTATAATTTCTGGGGGTTTGAGGTTTATGTTAAGAAGTTAATTTACTTTATCTCATACACAGGAGCTCAAAGAACCAGCATTCTTAGATTTACCTGAATTCATGGTCACTGTAATTTTTTTTCATAATTTTTTAAAATATATATAAATTTATATATTTTAATTGGAGGTTAATTACTTTACAATATTGTATTGGTTTTGCCATACAGCAACATGAATCCGCTACAGGTATACACGTGTTCCCCATCCTGAACCCCCCTCCCTCCTCCCTCCCCATACCATCCCTCTGGGTCGTCTCAGTGCACCAGCCCCAAGCATCCTGTATCCTGCATTGAACCTGGACTGGTGACTCATTTCATATATGATATTATACATGTTACAATGCCATTCTCCAAATCATCCCACCCTCTCCCACAGAGTCCAAAAGGCTGTTCTATACATCTGTGTCTCTTTTGCTGTCTCGCAAACAGGGTTATCATTACCATCTTTCTAAATTCCATATATATGTGTTAGTATACTGTATTGGTGTTTTTCTTTCTGGCTTACTTCACTCTGTATAATACACTTCAGTTTCATCCACCTCATTAGAACTGATTCAAATGTTTTCTTTTTAATGGCTGAGTAATACTCCATTGTGTATATGTACCACAGATTTCTTATCCATTCATCTGCTGATGGACATCTAGGTTGTATCCATGTCCTGGCTATTCTAAACAGTGCTGTGGTGAACAGTTGGGTACACGTGTCTCTTTCAATTCTAGTTTCCTTGGTGTGTATACCCAGCCATGGGATTGCTGGGTCATAAGGCAGTTCTATTTCCAATTTTTAAGGAATCTCCACACTGTTCTCCATAGTGCTGTACTAGTTTGCATTCCCACCAACAGTGTAAGAGGGTTCTCTTTTCTCCACATCCTCTCTAGCATTTATTGCTTGTAGACTTTTGGATCGCTGCCATTCTGGTACCTCATTGTGGTTTTGATTTGCATTTCTCTGATAATGAATGATGTTGAGCATCTTTTCATGTGTTTGTTAGCCATCCATATGTCTTCTTTGGAGAAATATCTACTTAGTTCTTGGCCCATTTTTTGATTGGGTCATTTATTTTCTGGAAATGAGCTGTAGAAGTTGGTTGTATATTTTTGAGATTAGTTCTTTGTCAGTTGCTTCATTTGCTATTATTTTCTCCCATTTAGAAGGCTGTCTTTTCCCCTTGCTTATAATTTCCTTTGTTGTGCAAAAGCTTTTAAGTTTAATTAGGTCCCATTTGTTTATTTTTGCTTTTATTTCTAGTATTCTGAGAGGTGGGTCATAGAGGATCCCGCTGTGATGTATGTTGGAGAGTGTTTTGCCTATGTTCTCTTCCAGGAGTTTTATAGTTTCTGGTCTTAGGTTTAGATCTTTAATCCATTTTGAGTTTATTTTTGTGTATTAACTTATACATTAAACTGCTTCTTCATCCAGCAGTAGCTTACTGACCTAGTGGCTCTACTTAAGACTGAAACTATTTCACCTGGATGTAGATACGGTATACTATTTATTCTGATTCATTAAGTGTGGAGTACTCTCATTCTCTACTGATGGTATGCAAAGTTGGTCAGATAAGGTCACCTGCACAAAACCAAATGCCATTAACTGCTCCCCATTTGCTCCAAGTTTGTTTTTATCATAGAATTCCAGATATACCCAAGCCCTCCTTGGAACACATGCTTAGTTCCACACAGAAACTGAGCAGTTATAGTAACTGTCTATGTCAGTAGTTCATTGGATGACTTGTTATCTTATTGGTTTTCTTCCCCATTTTTGCAAAAGATTGCAAATAGCCCATAAACTCAGTTGAATTAACACTATTTAGCTAGATGACTTAATTTTGCATCTCATACTTTCCACTTTGAACTTTCTCACCTTATTTTGTTTCTCCAGTTTATATTCCACACCCCCCCCCTTGCTTTCTATCATGCCTAAATGATTATTTAAGAATTTTTGAGCAAATGCTTTATTATTCTAGATATTTGGGAATACTCCATCCATTGTATGCTCAGATGTGTCTGACTTTTTGTGACCTCACAGATTGTAGCCCTCTAGGATTCTCTGCCCATGGAATTATCTTGGCAAGAATACTGGAGTGGGTTGCCATTTCCTTCTCCAGGGGATCTTCCCAACCCAGGTATCAACCGGCATACCCTTCTTGGCCTTGCCTGGCAGATTCTTTACCGCTTAACCCCTTGGAAATAATATAGTGAAGAAGAATTATCTAGAAGAATGTATCGGTTTACATTACAAATGATGACTTTCCTACAGTTTATCTGTCTTTTTAATTTTACTTATCCCAAATATTTGTCCTTATAAATGTTCCTTTGGACATATTTAGGAGCCAAAGTCCAGCAAAGATTAAAAGATCCCAGCCTAGGATAGGCACAATGGCTTCTACTAATTAGGACAGGTGGGCTGAACAGATACTCCTTTTCATGTCTCTCCACTCTTCTCCGTTCCCTCAGCCCTGCCCTTATCAGGCCTATTGATCACACAGCTACAGTTCATCCTGGATATTGCAGGAGATTCATTTTTCTTATTTTATTTATTTCCATATACATAATCAAAATAAAATATATTGTATTGCTCATATAAGTTACAAACAATTCCTGAAGTTTCAGCTTAGGGGAAAGCTAACCCAGTCTATTTTCACTAGTCCCCTTCTTGCCTCCTATCCTCCAATCAAATTGAGTTATTAGGTACTCCATGAAATTGAGCTATTTCCAGATTTCATGCCTCTGAAAACACATTTTGGTCAAAATAAAGTGGCTTTCCCCTTATTCTTTTCACATTTCCAAGCATTCTTTTAGTTTAATACAAATGATTTTTTTTTTTTTTTCCCCATTTAGGCTTCTTCAGCTCTCTAAGCTTAAACATGTCTACTTTCTGTGAACTTCTATAGGCTTTTACCTCATTTGTTTTTCTTAAGACATATCCTTTTCTACCTTATGTGTTACAGATTTACATCTATTTTACATTATTTGCTTGTCTCAAGGCTTTCAGAAAATAAGTGCCAGAAGACTAAAGAAAGTATAACCTCTTGCAATTCTCATTAGAAATCAGAAAAAAAAATTATGCAATGCAATAATGTAATGGAAGGAAGAAACAAGGATTTTAATTATCTTTTCTTCATTTGTCTTGATGGGAAAATAGGATATACAAACAGTCAGTAGCAATAAAAGGAATCATATTCTACATAACCTGTTGATTGAATCAGTGTGAGGAAAACAGGTGATGACGATGATGACGACAATGATGATAATGATGGACATGATGATACTGAGGACTTGTCTTTATTCAACATTGATTATTCTACTCAATGAGAATTTTTATAGCATTTATCTCAATTACTCTTTACAACATACCCAGGAGTTTGTCATCCTCATTTTTAAAATGAACTAAACTCGGTTAAGTACATTTTATAAGTCAGAATCAAAATTTAATCCCATTGCTGTCTAGCTCTGAAATCTTTGGTTCATAATAGTTCATTCAAGGGGTTTCTTGTTTTGCAGGGCAGTGGCCTTGCTGTGATCTATTGAAATTAAGCCCCCAAAACAAGGGTTTATTTTAAAAAAAATAGCTTGTTCATTTTCAAGAAACAAACTAAAAGATACAGTCTACATTCAACATGCAAAATGTGTTTTAAAAAAGATAAATATTCTGAGTTTGCTGAATATACCAATCTATGCAAATTCTAGGTTTTTTAATGGAATATAAACAAGGATAGCTTTATGGGATGAATATTTTTTATTATTGAGATTTCCTGGGAATACTCAAGGTTAAAATACATTCCTTGATTTAAAGCTCAACATAAATGTAATATAATACATTTCCTTCAACTATATCAACACATGTAATTTGGAGACATAGTTATTTTTCTCTGTTTCAAATATCCAACCAGAACAGGTGAAGTAGAAAATGCAGCCAGGTAATATTTTGTAAAGAAAAAATCCCCAAGGAAGTGAAGGCAATATAATAGGATTCATAGACAAAACATTTTCACCTACTGAAAACAAAATGTGATGCTTATTTTGTCATTGTCATCTTAATAAGTTGGCAGCATTGGATATCATTGACTTCTTCATTTTCTTGTCATTTCCATTACATTCTCCTTATGACATTTTGTTTGTTTCTATTTGACTTTTAAATTATTTTTTAAGGCCCTCCTCTTCTAACCAACACTTGACAGGGTAGACGATTTTGAATGTTTGAACCTGTTTTGGGTTCCCTTCTCACTTTATATTTCCCTCCCATGTTATCCATTCCCTAAAGTGCAGATGTTTTCAAATTGTCTTTTGATTTCTTTCAAATACACACACACACACACACACACACACACACACACACACACACACGTATATCTGTGGGATTCCATGGTAGCTCAGGTGGTAAAGAATCCTCCTGCAATGCAGGAGACCCGGGTTTAATTCCTGGGTCAGGAAGATCCACTGGAGAAAGAATAGGCTACCCACCCCAGTATTCTTGGGCTTCTCTGGTAGCTCAGATCCTCTCAAGAATGGAATGGCTACCCATTCCAGTTGGGTTTCCTTCATAGATCAGTCGGTAAAGAATCTGCCTGCAATGTAGGAGACCTGGATTCAATTCCTGGGTTGGGAGGATCCCCTGGAGAAAGAAATAGCAACCTACTCCAGTATTCTTGCCTGGAAAATCCGTATGGACAGAGGAGCCTGGCAGGCTATATCCCATGTGGTCGCAAGAGTCAGACACGACTGAGTGGCTAAACCACCACAACCTACTCTAGTAATATAGTCTAGAGAATTCCATGGACTGTGAGTCCATGGGTTCACAAAGAGTTGAACACTACTGAACAATTTGAAATTTCCCTGGACTGAACTAGGAAAATTTGGCATTTTCCACTTCACACTGTTTTCGGTGGTTTAATACCTGATGATGATTGCAGCCATGAAATTAAAAGATGCTTACTCCTTGGAAGAAAAGTTATGATCAACCTAGACAGCATTTTCAAAAGCAGAGACATTACTTTGCCAACGAAGGTCCGTCTAGTCAAGGCTATGATTTTTCCAGTGGTCATGTATGAATGTGAGAGTTGGACTGTGAAGAAAGCTGAGCTCTGAAAAATTGATGCTTTTGAACTGTGGTGTTGGAGAAGACTCTTGAGAGTCCCTTGGACTGCAAGGAGATCCAACCAGTCCGTTCTGAAGGAGATCAGCCCTGGGATTTCTTTGGAAGGAATGATGCTAAAGCTGAAACTCCAGTACTTTGGCCACCTCATGTGAAAAGTTGACTCATTGGAAAAGACTCTGATGCTGGGAGGGACTGGGGGCAGGAGGAGAAGGGAAAGGCAGAGGATGAGATGGCTGGATGGCATCACTGACTCCATGGACGTGTGTCTGATTGAAATCCGGGAGTTGGTGATGGACAGGGAGGCCTGGCGTGCTGCGATTCATGGGGTCGCAAAGAGTCGGACATGACTGAGCGACTGAATTGAACTGAATAATAATACAAAAAGAAAAAGAAAGGATCTGTAAATTCTTATAAATTTTTTCTTCCCTAGAAAAAATTCAAACAAATAAATAATGATTTATTGACATTAGCACTAAAATTCATTTTTGTGTTATTTTATGAAAATGTACTTTTTGTTATGAAACATAGAGTGAAAATGTTAAAAGAAGAATTAGCATGTCTCAGGTGTAAATTAAAAATCAAACTTCAATAATAATCTGTTATTGAAAACAGATATAAATTTTGAGAAAAGTATACTTTACTAGGGTTTTTATTTCAAATATGAATGATTATGAAAAAAATGTAGATCATCTAACATTCTGCTGCTAAGTCGCTTCAGTTGTGTCCGACTCTGTGTGACCCCATAGAAGGCAGCCTACCAGGCTCCGCCATCCCTGAGATTCTCCAGGCAAGAACACTGGACTGGATATCTAACATTCTATAATAGTACAAATGATGTTTATGTTTGTAAGAGCAATTTTATTGAAATTTGTAACTATATATTAAGATCTAGAACTTCTAATAAAGCTACATTATAAGGAATTAAGACCTCTGGTATTATTTTCTTTTACATATTTAGAGTTTATAGAATAAAGTAAAAGGTAGCCACCTGGATGGTAAAATGGTTTCCACACTCTTAGTTTGAGAAGAAGAAGATGATTAGTATTAATAAAAAAGAATTAGCAGGTTTATACATCTCAAATTTCCTATAACTTACTAAAATTTAAATTAAATTAGAGTAAATCTTATTCTACCTAAGACCCTCACATGATATTGTTTTTCTTTAGTGTGACATAGTTCAGATTTTTGTAAAATCAAGGTGGTCTATTATTTCCATTTTCTCTTTGGAAATGAAAATAAAGTTCATCAACTTCTTTCTCCTTTCCCACAAACTCTAGCTTGTATGCAGGCTTTATATTTGATTTTATAACTTAGCTTCTGGAGATTCTTTTTTTAATTGACACCAAATGATTAATCACACCCATTGAGCCCAGTAATTTTGAAAAAAAGGTTAAACATCACTTGAAAAAAATCGTGCAGCCTACTTGTCCTATTTTTCCACATGCTAATACTTGAAAGAATTTTGCTTGTAAGTTAAAAATTAATATTGAAAACTAAATCTAAGCTATTCCTTAAAGTTATAAAAACTGCCAAGAAAACATTGCCAGTAGAGAGTGATTAACAGAGTATGGCTGGCAAAGAACTAACAGGGTGGCAAAGAATTGGGAGCAAAATAGAGTTTGGAGGTGTCAAGTAAGTTTATGTCAGTTTACGTTTTAACAGTGACATAGAAATTTAAAAGTTTCTTTTGCATATAGGGAGATTTTGTTTAGTCTTTTTGGAATATAAGCACAGCATCTCTGGTTTTAATGTTAACAAAAATTCTAGATATAGATATCAAATATCAGGTTCTGTACTGGATGTTGAACTATAAGGATTAACTATAGATTATCTAAATATCATTGGTTGACCTTCTCATTTCTTTGAACAGTATGGCTTATATAACTGCTTATTGTTTTGCATCAACTCTTGTTCCTTATAAAATTTCCTTCCAATGTTTCTTTTAGTAGATATTTCTCTGGAAAGGCTTTGAAACCTATTGTAATAATTAGAACCCAGTTCTTGTTCCAGCTCGAAGCCATCATAGACTTTTGCAGAAGAGGCTGACATTAAAAAATTCATAACATTGTTTATTTAGTAGTGACAGAATCACTCATAAGATGATATGACTTGTATCAAGATACAAAAGGAAAAATATTCAAGATAAGAAATCACATCCTGAATGAGTATTTGAGCAAAAATAAGGGATAAACACTGAAGGGCAAGGATAAAATATTACTTTAGCTATAAACTATTATCTTAAACCACATTTAAATGAAAAAAATTGTAACAGCAGATCTCTGAAGAAAGAATATTGTCGTATTTTTAAGAGACCTGAAATGTATTATCACTGAAAGAAATTTAAAAAAAATATCTTCCCTGCTGTTCTGAGAATGAAATAAAATAATAAAGTGTCTTAAAGTGCTTGGGAAAGGAGATAGACTAATTCCATTTTCAAGGTCTTTCCAAAACCCATAATTTTATGAATACTTCATTACCTTTAGTCATATTAAATTAAAACTGTCATAAAACAAAGCTTTATTTCCATGATCACAAAAGTTATATTTTAACCCATAGTATCTTCCCTTTCTGACAATTTCAGAACAACAGTTAATAATACAGTCACGTGAAAAATTATTACACAGTTAAAGAAAATAGGTTTAAAATTCACTTCCAAATATTTAACAAAGGAACAAAATTTGGCCAGTTTTATTTAAAATGTAATCTCTGAATGCATTGGAATATAATATGGAAAAGCAAAAGGCTGTATTTATAAGTAACATTAAATTTTACAGAAATTCTTATTTGTCCAGAAATAATTTGTATCAGTAATGTTTTAACAAATATGTTATAGCACTCTACAATTGAGCAAAATAATTTCACATATGTTTGCATATGCAGTTTCATGTAAATGATCTGTAAACCTGCCTTCCAAAGAGCCCAGGGCTCCAAAAGGAATGCAGTAGGAGTAGCCAAAGATTCTTACCCCACTTGACTAAGAACAACTCCATTTACTTCTGTAGTGTTTTAATTCTGTATTATATATAAAACTTTATTTTCAAAATGTCTAACTGCATCTAAAAACTTATTGGACACACACTTCTTTAAAATGATTTGTGCAACTCCCAAAAGAGACTGAAAAAATGCAAATGTGGTACCTAACAAGTACATTTGCAGCTATGGGGATTGCAAACCCCTTGAATAAAGCCTTTAATATTGCATTTTTGCATAGCAACTTTATTTATTATTTATTTTAAATACAGAAAGTTAGCTATGGGTTATCGAAATTTTGGTTTAAGTAAGCAAGTTGTCCTAAATTCTAAATTTTAATTTTTAGAAAAATTATAGATAAGTATTTAATTGTAGATCTTTCAAATCAGCGGCAATGTTTTCTACTTTCAATTATTTTAATATTTTCAAGAAACTAAAGCCAGTTTATTTGGAAAAGGCTTAATTTTTGAACATTTAGTGCTTATCTGGTGTCTCAGACGGTAAAGAATCTGCCTACATTGTTGGAGACCTGGGTTCAATCCCTGGTTTGGGAAGATTCCCTGGAGAAGGGAATGGCAATGCACTCCAATATTCTGTCTTGGAGAATTCCAGTATTTTAGCCTGGAAAAATCCATGCACAGAGGAGCCTGGCAAGTTACAGTCTATGGGGTCTTAAAGAGTCAGACATGACTAAGCGACTTTCACTTTTTCTAACATTTATGAAAATACAATCAATCATCGTTAATTTGAAACATTATAAATATCAAATAAAATAAGTGAAACAAGTTTAAACAGAGGAAAACCACAAACTGTTCCATTTCCTGGTCAATAAATAATATTTTATCCTGAACTAGAGTTGGATGACCTCTGAAAATTTGATCTTCTTGGTAATTATATTGATGTTAATAAAGGTAGACAATCTGAATTTAATTTGACTTTAAGATGATATTAGGATTGAATATTAAAGAGATTCAGTAAGAATTAAATAAAATGCTTTAGTATCTTGAGCCTATCTTTTTAATCTAAACTCTTAAAATTCAGATCTCTTAGTTCTCTAATAAAAATCAATTATTAAGGTTAAAAATACAATGAGGAAAGAAAGATAGGGTTAAGAAGAAGCAAGGAGTGATTTTTAAAGTAACATTTTTAACCTAGAAAATATGTATTTTAAAGATAAAAAACTTCTATTGACATTGGCATTTATATATTTGTATTTACATATTTGTATTTACTCTTTTATGAAAGCTCTCAGGTCAAGAACAACATTAATTAATCACTTCATTTTATATCTCTTCAAGTTAAAGAAGAAATTACTTTCAAATTCAATTTATTTTAAAATTAAAACATAGCCTTCTTATTCTTAAGATAATTTAAATCATTAATCAGATAATAAATTCATTGGATTTTTAACCCTATCCATCTGATACCTTTCCTTAAATATTTTCATACATCAAATAGAAATGAAGATCTACTCTTAACATTATACATTTAATATTAGAGGGAAAAATGAAATGGTCCTTTCATAACCATCTCCTTTAGATGGGACATTGCTTCTCTCAGTATAGTGAATTTTTTTATATTTCTGCTATGAATGACATGATCACACCAAATACATCTTTTCCATTTTTTATTTTGGACTGGCTTTTATCTATCATTCTATAGAAATGTTTATGACATAGGATGTTGACATGTCTTTATGATATTGATCAAGACATCAATTGTGAAGGATATTCCTTAGGTTCAGTTTCTCCTGCATTTGAGATTCATAAAATACACTGTCAGGAAGGGAATGGTCCAAACCATGGTGTACCATGCTTTACTAATGAAAAATTTGCAAGCCTGCTTATTCTCAAAAGAAAGATTGGGGTAGCATTGCCCAAGAATTCTCTAAAATAGTTTTACACAAGTTGACATATGGCAAGCACTCCACATGGTGCACAGGCAAATAACTAATATTTCATTCGGCTAAGAATTTTTTCTCCTCTCCTTTGGCAACTGGGATATACAAGCTTAATTTGAGGTGAACGAGGCATTATTCACATAATCAAATTGGCAGACACATCATCTGTTGACAGATAATTACTTAGTGACAAATATGTAAGTATTGATGAGTGACATAAGGAAGCAACATGACTTTTCAAACCTGAATGAATAAATGACAAAGTGATAGTCATTATAAAAGTGATTAAAATAAAGTAGAATATAGTAAAAAAAAAAAAAACATGGCTATAAACTCTATAAAAATAAAATTGAAATTAGTGAAAAATACAGCTATATTAAAGATAAGGCAATATTGATTCCATTAAGATAATTTTGGGAAATAATATTCTGGTTGAATTTATAAATCCAAGATAAACTATATACCACACTACAATGTATGAATATGAAATGCATATGTACCATAAATTTGTAGCTTCTAAAATCATTGTGTTTTCTCCCTATTTGAGATAAGCAGATGGGATATCTAAAAATAGTATGGAAATAAATCAGGGATATGAAAATGAATAGTATGAAACAGAAAAATATTTCTGCTAATGCTTCTTTTTTCCTAATACAGAAGCTTAGTTTTGTTGTATGTTAGTTTTGGTTTGGTATTGGCTTTTGGCTTTTCATTTATGTGTTTGACTCATTTGGAAAGACCCTGATGCTGGGAAAGATGGAAAACAGGAGAAGGGGATGACAGAGGATGAGATGGTTGGAAGATATCACCGACTCTATGGACATGAGCTTGAACAAGCTTCAGGAGTTGGTGATGGATAGAGAAGCCAAGTGTGCTGCAGTACATGGGGTCACAGAGAGTTGGATACGACTGAGTGACTGAACTGATCTGAACTTATGTATTAAATAACATGTGAGCTTTAGTTGGTATTTTTGGTACACTTTCCCTTTTGACTGTTTTAATGCCACTTAATTCCTGGAATCACTTCACACATTTTGTATTGCACATATTTGGATGACTGCATTCAGTTAATCCATAGATCCGTGTATGGTGCCCTTGACTGAGAATCTTTCCCTGTTTTTCATATATTTAAAAAAATTAGTAGAGCCTGAAGTCAGGCAAGTTGATTCCTCCAGTTCCATTCTTCTTTCTCAAGATTGCTACAGTCATCAAGACAGTATGGTACTGGCACAAAGACAGACATATAGATCAATGGAACAAAATAGAAAGCCCAGAGATAAATCCACACACATATGGACACCTTATCTTTGACAAAGGAGGCAAGAATATACAATGGAGTAAAGACAATCTCTTTAACAAGTGGTGCTGGGAAAACTGGTCAACCACTTGTAAAAGAATGAAACTAGATCACTTTCTAACACCGCACACAAAAATAAACTCAAAATGGATTAAAGATCTAAATGTAAGATCAGAAACTATAAAACTCCTAGAGGAGAACATAGGCAAAACACTCTCCGACATAAATCACAGCAGGATCCTCTATGATCCACCTCCCAGAATGCTGGAAATAAAAGCAAAAATAAACAAATGGGATCTAATTAAAATTAAAAGCTTCTGCACAACAAAGGAAAATATAAGCAAGGTGAAAAGACAGCCTTCTGAATGGGAGAAAATAATAGCAAATGAAGCAACTGACAAACAACTAATCTCAAAAATATACAAGCAACTTCTGCAGCTCAACTCCAGAAAAATAAACGACCCAATCAAAAAATGGGCCAAAGAACTAAATAGACATTTCTCCAAAGACGACATACGGATGGCTAACAAACACATGAAAAGATGCTCAACATCACTCATTATTAGAGAAATGCAAATCAAAACCACAATGAGGTACCACTTCACACCAGTCAGAATGGCTGCGATCCAAAAATCTGCAAGCAATAAATGCTGGAGAGGGTGTGGAGAAAAGGGAACCCTCCTACACTGTTGGTGGGAATGCAAACTAGTACAGCCACTATGGAAAACAGTGTGGAGATTCCTTAAAAATTGCAAATAGAACTACCTTATGACCCAGCAATCCCACTTCTGGGCATACACACCGAGGAAACCAGAATTGAAAGAGACACATGTACCCCAATGTTCATCGCAGCACTGTTTATAATAGCCAGGACATGGAAACAACCTAGATGTCCATCAGCAGATGAATGGATAAGCAAGCTGTGGTACATATACACAATGGAGTATTACTCAGCCGTTAAAAAGAATTCATTTGAATCAGTTCTGATGAGATGGATGAAACTGGAGCCGATTATACAGAGTGAAGTAAGCCAGAAAGAAAAACACCAATACAGTATACTAACACATATATATGGAATTTAGGAAGAGGGCAATGACGACCCTGTATGCAAGACAGGGAAAGAGACACAGATGTGTATAACGGACTTTTGGACTCTGAGGGAGAGGGAGAGGGTGGGATGATTTGGGAGAATGACATTCTAACATGTATACTATCATGTAAGAACTGAATCGCCAGTCTATGTCTGACGCAGGATACAGCATGCTTGGGGCTGGTGCATGGGGATGACCCAGAAAGATGTTATGGGGAGGGAGGTGGGAGGGGGGTTCATGTTTGGGAATGCATGTAAGAATTAAAGATTTTAAAATGTAAAAAATAAAAAACTAAAAAAATAAAAAAATAAAAAAAAATAAAAAAAAAATAAAAATAAAATGTCATCTTGAAAAAAAATGAATTCTGAGCAGTCACACTTCTTAAATTTGCTATGCTTTAAGGATCAGATTGATTGGTGGTCTGATTATATGGATGGACATTTAGTGAGTTTTTCCTTTTATAGAGCTTTGTATTATATGATGTTTTATATTTATAATCAGAAAAAGATATCAAGATTTTTTAATTATTTGAAAGTGAAAGAAATACCCTTAATTGTTATTTGTTTAATGCACATGCCATAGTTAATTAAAATATCAAATGATAATATAAGGAAATGTGTATTTATTTACTATAAATATAAAGATCCATATATATTTATAGAAATATATATTATATATAAAGATCTTAGTATATATATAAAGATCTGATTATTATATTTATGATTATTATGTTTACATCATTTTATTTCCTTTCTCTAAGAACCTAAATGAATACTTTCCATAAAATTTTAATAGAGGGCATTTCTTCTTTTTCTGAAGAGTTTTGTTTTGTTCTGCTTTTGTTTTTTTTTTTTTCCCTTTTGGGAACTCAGCCTTATAACTGATCACATATTTCTTATTGCCAGAATAGTAGACTAAATATTGTTCCCTGATTCTAGCAGGTAAGTTCAAGTGCATGACATGAGTTCAGTGCCAGACAAAACTTGGCTCCATCTTATTGACTGACCTTGTTTTCCTTTCCCCTCAGTTTTAACTTGGGTCATTGCTTTTTTTAAAACTACAATTTTTTATTTTACAGCAGCTTTAGATTCACTGAAAAATGCCAAAGATAGTGTATAGAGAGTTCTCATGTACATTATATCCAGTTTATTTTTCATTAACCTCTTACAATAAGTTTGTCACATTTGTCAACATAAATGAAACAAAATTTGGCATATTATTATTTGAAGTCTATACTTTCTTTCAATTTCCTTAGTTTTTAACTAATGATCTTTATCTGGTCTGAGATTCTGTACACAACATTACATTACATCTAGTCATCATGTGCCCTTACGCTCTTCTTGGCTGTCATTGTTTATAGGACTTTGTTTCTGATGAAACGGACAGTTTGAGGAGTGTTGGTTAGATATTTTATGGAATTCTTCTTAATTAGGATCTGTCTGATGGCTCAGTCATGTCGGACTCTTTGCGACCCCACGGACTGTAGCCTTCGATCCATGGGATTTTCCAGGCAAGAATACTGGAGTGGGTTGCCATTTCCTTCCCCAATATACATACACACACACACACACACACACACACACACACACATATATATATATATATATTAGTATGGATTCATGAACATTTTACAGTTTGATTTATATTCCAATAATACTATATTTTTAGGTCATGAGATATATTTTAACATATTACAATCCCATTATTGTGTTCCTAGGTGTTCTCCAAATAGAAAAAGTATTTTTATAATACACTTATGCTTGAACATTTATAACACTTCATTGATATTCACCAAAAACTGAAAGTAAGAAAGATATCTTTCAATAGGTAAATAGATAAGCAAAATGTGTTGTGTGCCTACACAATTACTGAGCTATCAAATCATAAAAAGTATGGATGACTCTTACATGCACATTGCTAAGTGAAAGAGGCCAATCTGAAAAGTCTACACACTGTGATTCCAATTATATGGTATTCTGGGAAAAGGCAACACTCTAGAGACATTCAATATCAGAGGTCGCCAAAAGTTTAGTAGACATAAGAGAACACTGAGTAGATAAGAAATGAGAATTTTTTTGGATTCTGTTTAGTACTATAACTATGGGAACATGAAATGATGCTTTTTTAAAAATGTGTAGATCTTTATAGCACAAAGAATAAACCTAAATATGCAAATTTAAAAGATCAGTTAGGAGGTCAGGCAAACCAAAATGGAATGCAGAAGTGTAAATAACTGGCTGTATTACAGCATGTGAAACAATTTCACTGACCTTTGGAAATGAGATAAATCTGGAAGATTAAAAGTTAAAAAAACTATATATAAACACTGCATTCAATTTGATAAAGTTGTTTTACATAGACATATTAGTAAACAATTCTGATGACAACTGGTTTGGTCTGAATGTTTGTACCCTCCAAAACTTCATATACTGAAGTTCTAACCCACTCCAGATGATGATAACAGCAGGTGAAGTCTCTGGGAGGTGATTAGGTTATAACAGTGGAGCCCTCAAGAATGGAATTAGTGCCTAAAAAAAAGAAGTTTCAGAGAGATTCTCAGCCTTTTCAATGCTGTCACCTTGATCTTGGAAGTGCTAGGCTCTAGAACTGTGAGAAATAAATTTCTGTTGTTTATAAGTAACCCAATTAATGGTATTTTATTATAGCAGCATAAATAGATTAAGACATCATTCATAGAGAAATTTAACAGTTAAGTGGATTAGTTAAATGGATGATGGATGGTGGGAGCATAGTAGGAGTAGGAGATTACAGATAAGCAAGGGGATAAGAAGAAGAAAACCTTGTAGCAATAAATCAGAAATTGATATATCATTATCCACTTTCTTACTTAATGGAGATACAGATGGTTGGTTACATACAGACACATGAGTTTTATGTATATGCGCGCTGTGCTGTGTTAAGTTGCTTCAGTCATGTTTGACTCTATGCAAACCTTTGGACTGTAGCCAGTCAGTCTCCTCTGTCCAATGGGATTCTCCAAGCAAGAATACTGGAGTGGGTTGCTATGCCCTCCTCCTCTTTCTGACACAGGGATCGAGTGCAAGTCTCTTATGTCTCCTGCATTGGCAGGTGGGTTCTTTACCACTAGGGCCATCTGGGTAGCCCTATATGTATATACATGGGTTCATAAACACATATAATTTGCTTGATGTCAGCTAAGAGGCCTAGAAGCAATTACACCCCAGTAGTAGTAAGCGCACCTAACTTCAGTTCTTGATTTTGAATACCATTCTAGCAAAGAAACAGGGCTCCATGGAGAGATGAGGGACTCCTGGACTGGGGAAGGCAATATGTAAAGCAGACTTGAGCATCTTGTAGCAACCAAAAATAAGGAAGTGCTTAAACATACACATACACATGTAGAGGGAACTTTTCTTTAGCTGAGGCATGTATAAATGGTAAGATCTGCGCACAATAACTACTGAGATTGATGTAAAGAGAACTAATATGGAAACATTAAGGAGATAGAGATCAAGTTTTGAGTGATTTAAATGTGAAGAGTAGGAGGAAGGAAAGTAATGAAAACTGCTGTTCTCCATCCCGAACTCCATGATACATCCTACAAAGGATGCTATATTCTGTTGCTATGTGGTGATGGTTTAGTTGCTAAGTCATGTCTGACTCTTGCCACCACATGGACTGCAACCCTCCAGGCTTCTCTATCCACGGAATTTTCCAGTCAAGAATACTGGAATGGGTTGCCATTTGCTTCTCCAGGAGATCTGCCTTACCCAGAAACTGAATCTGGACATTTTGGTAATCACAGGTTGAGAAACATTGAAGTAGAGAGTGTTTAATACTGAGTATTTCTATACATTTTACCTCAAATGTGAATGTTTGAGCTTAAATAGAGCAGGGGATTATTTTGTGATTAATCACTGCAGATGGTGATTGTAGCCATGAAATTAAAAGATGCTTACTCCTTGGAAGGAAAGTTATGACCAACTTAGACAGCATATTCAAAAGCAGAGACATTACTTTGCCAACAAAGGTCCGTCTAATCAAGGCTATGATTTTTCCAGTAGTCATGTATGGATGTGAGAGCTGGACTATAAAGAAAGCTGAGATCCGAAGAATTGATGCTTTTGAACTGTGGTGTTGGAGAAGACTCCCATCAATTGACTGGGCTTCCCTGGTGGCTCAGAGGTTAAAGCATCTGCCTGCAATGTGGGAGACCTGGGTTCGATCCCAGGGTTGGGAAGATCCCCTGGAGAAGGAAATGGCAACCCACTCCAGTATTCTTGCCTGGGGAATCCCATGGATGGAGGAGCTTGTTGGGCTGCAATCCATCTGATCACAAAGAGTCGAACACAACTGAACGACTTTACTTTCACATCAAATGACTACTAAAACTGGGTTTTGAGCACAAGTCTATTTGACTTTATAATTTCTGTAAGATATAATGCCTCTAAGTAAACTATACTATCTCATAAATTTGTTTCTATTGATTTTCCAGTCTTTGATCAGAATTTGGTTTTTAGCGATATGAAGGAAAAAGAATCATGAGGAATAACTAACTGTAAATAGAGAGAAATGCAATATTGGACAGCAAAATAAGCTGAAGGAGAGAGTGAAAAAACCTTCTAAAACTGATCAATGTACTATATACCTACACAAACATATAGCTTATGCATGTGGTATGTGTGTGCAAACAGTTTTTTTTTTAAGTGCACTGTTGTAGAGCTTTAAAATATATAATTATTTTTGTGACTTTCATGAATGTGAACCAAAGATTCAACATTGATATTTCATTGGGATTATGAGGGGAAGGGCATCTCAAAGACAAAAGCCCATCAGAGACTAAAACTTGCTTCTAAGTCTTCAAAGTTCAAATGTGATAACCGTTTGCAAGAGCAGTTGAGGGGGTATCAACTGTCATTGAGATTGCATTCACTTAAGAGGACAGTAAAGGAAACCAGACTTCTCACCACATCATAATTTATGGATTTGGCTAGGATACTTGTAATTACTTACTTAGCACTAGAGGATGAGTACAGATGCATGAACTCCAACAGACTTGGATTCTGGGGAATACAGAGCACTTGATTCTATTCTGCTGACAGTCTCAAAGGTATTATATCAATAGTGGCAAATAGGTCTAAATATTATTTTTACCTCTGGCCATAATTGACAAACCATATTAAGAAGGTTACTGTTTTGTTAACAAATCACTAGCCTTTGAAAATATTTCTGGTAAAATTTTTGAAAAAAATATGCTAATGAAATACATAATTTTACTGAAAATTTTTATTTGAACAAAGTAGTTCATTATATTCAAATAAAATTAACATAACAATTACAGAGATGTATAAAATATTCATAAGACTGGAGTATTTCCACTTTAATACAAATAGCAATCATCCTTTGTTTTCTATGTGTGAGGTCTGCAAATTCAAATATTAAGAAATATCTTATTTACTTTCAGATGATGTGTCAGTTTTATTTAAATTTTCTGTCCAGTTAAAATAATTAAATGTGGAGACTGAAGAGGTCGGTTCAACATACTAAGTACTAGGAATTTATCATCTATTGACCTCTTATTTAAACCACAACTAATTTATGTGTGGCTAAATTCTGCATTAAAACAATAAAGTATGATGGAAAATCATAGAAAAATACATAGTAAAAAAGCTTTTTGCCAAGAAGTAATGCTTAAAGCTCAACATTCAGAAAACGAAGATCATGGCATCCGGTCCCATCACTCCATGGGAAATAGATGGGGTAACAGTGGAAACAGTGTCAGACTTTATTTTTGGGGGCTCCAAAATCACTGCAGATGGTGATTGCAGCCATGAAATTAAAAGATGTTTTCTCCTAGGAAGAAAAGTTATGAGCAACCTAGATAGCATATTCAAAAGCAGAGATATTACTTTGTCAAAAAAGGTTTGTCTAGTCAAGGCTATGTTTTTCCAGTAGTCATGTATGGATGTGAGAGTTAGACTGTGAAAAAGGCTGAGTGCCAAAGAATTGATGCTTTTGAACTGTGGTGTTGGAGAAGACTCTTGAGAGTCCCTTGGACTGCAAGGAGATCCAACCAGTCCATTCTGAAGGAGATCAACCCTGGGATTTCTTTGGAAGGAATGATGCCAAAGCTGAAACTTCAGTACTTCGGCCACCTCATGAGAAGAATTGACTCATTGGAAAAGACTCTGATGCTGGGAGGGATTGGGGTCAGGAGGAAAAGGGGACGACAGAGGATGAGATGGCTGGATGGCATCACTGACTCGATGGACATTGGTCTGAGTGAATTCCGGGAATTGTTGATGGACAGGGAGGCCTGGCATGCTGGGATTCATGGGGTCGCAAAGAGTCGGACACGACTGAGCGACTGAACTGAACTGACTGAACTGAATGAAGATATTTGAAATTTAAAAACTGTCTCATTTAATTCTCTATAACATACAAGAGATATAAAATTAAAATGAATAATAAAAACAAAATCTTATAAAAACAAAACTGAATTTAGAAATACTCAGTATATAAATGCCAATTACATAAAGAAGCCATTCTTTTCTTCTGACTACTTAATTGAAACCAGGACTATTTTACATCTGTGATAGCACTATTATTATGACTTCTTCTTTTCCATTTCCTGTATAAATCCTTGCCTCCACATTCAGTTCAACAGAGTTGGTTTGTTCATCAGAAAATATATCAACCTCAATTTCTGAACACCTATCCACTGTATATATATATATATATATATATATATATGCATATTTATATAATTCACATGCAAATCCTTTATATAACTCACAAATGGATGAATATATTTATATTAATATATCAATCTTACATATAATATAAATTTATTACAAAATATTGAATTTATCATATCTAAATTAAGATTAGATACATACTACAATATATGAATACTTATTCTAGTTATTTTAAATAATTGTTTATCTTGTATCAGAAATATATCAAAATAATTTTAACATCATTCTACTAACTGAGTATTAAAAAGGAGGCAAGATGCTCTACATAGTTTGTGATAAATAGTAATTATTGATTCCTCATAGTATATAAATTTTCCTTATACTTTAATGTAAATACTTTAATGGTTCCAACACTAAAACTTAATCAATGTGTCACAGATAATAATGATAGAGTATACTGTATGACTTGAAAACTTATTTCTATATTGCTCTGTGTTTCAATAAACATTTACATGAGAAGATATATTGAGCTTTCAAAGGGAGTTTTGGTTTTCATTTTACAAGCAACCAACTCGGAATTAATAAAAATTTCATTCAAAATGGCTCTCTCCTCTAAAACAGTTAAGAATTTATTAATAAAAACTTATAAATATTTTACACTGAAAATTACAAAAGTAAATGGAGTGCTGTTTCAGGCATTATGTATGGAAGACTCCCTGGTGGCTCAGTGGTAAGTAATCTGTGTGTCAATGAATGAGATGCAGGTTTGATCCCTGGGTCAGGAAGATCCACTGAGGAAGGAAATGGTAGCACATTCCAGTATTCCTGCCTGGCAGATCTCATGGACAGAGGAGTCTGGTGGGCTACAGTCCATAGGATTGCAAAAGAGTGGAACAAGTTTTCATGACTAAATAACAACAACAACTAAAGGAACACTCAATACTATTAGGTATCAATTTTTCTAAAACTGATCCATAAATTCAACACAATCTTTGTCACATTCCCCATACAGGTTTTTGAAGTAAGTAACAAGCTTATCTTAAAATTTACATGGAAATGCAAAAAATCTAATTATACTCAAACAAACTAGTCTTACTGAAGACCCAATATAGTGAAATAGTTAAGAAAGTGGGCCATGAAGATATGTTTCCTTTCTTCTAATCCTAGCTCTTATTCCTGATAGAATATTTACCTTAGGCAAATCATATCATTTCAACTATTTTTGTACAGTGTAATAATTTTTCTTATATAATTTTGTTAGAATTAAATCTTCCTATCTTTTGTTTATCTATCCCTCCATCTACTGCAAATGATACATGAAAAGCACTGTATAAATATTTTCTGTCAGCGTTTATTGAGCTCCCAAAGCCCCATTGTAATTCAGGATGTTCATGGTGCTAATTTAGTAGAACTTCAAGTTTCTGACCATAAAATATTATCTATGTTTGTCTATCTATCTATCCACCTGTTTATCTATCTGTCTGCCTATCTAAAAATTCTGTTTTCTCTGCTGAGATTCGACATATATTTTATAAAAGAATGCATTATTCAAATAGACGAATGCATTGATAGAAAACTAATTTAAAATATTTCTGTTGTACAGCTATCTAAACTCTTTCTTTGACAAAAATTAGCCAGGAAGAAAAGATATGTCATCCTTTGTCACATAGTTCAATGAAGGTTTAGGTTTCCTGATTCTACAGATGGAAAGACATGAATGGTAATTTAGGATAAATGAAACATTAACTTAGTGATGAAGAACTCTTAAGCCAGATGCCTTAGGTTGAAACCTTTTTCTCATAGACAGTTGCGTCAGATCTTTGGCTTTCTGTGCCTCAGTTTTCTCTTTCACAGAACATATAATCATATCTAGCCCACATCTGTAAATATGCATGCATGTGTAGAATGGTAAGAGAATGTATGGGTGTCTTTATATCTATGTGTGTGTTTATGGGCATATATGTATATTTATGAGTATATGTATGTTTGCGTTGATGCTTTTAAACTGTGGTGTTGAAGAAGACTTGACAATCCCCTGGAGAGCAAGGAGATCAAACCAGTCAATACTAAAGGAAATCAACCCTGAATATTCATTACAAGAACTGATGCTGAAGCTGAAGCGTCAACATTTTGGCCACCTGTTGAGAAGAGCTGGCTCATTAGAAAAGACCCTGATGCTGGGAAAGATTGAAGGCGGGATTAGAAGGGGATGACAGAGGATGAGATGGTTGGATGGCATCGCTGACTCAATGGACATGAGTTTGAGCAAGCTCTGGGAGATGGGAAAGGACAGGGAAGCCTGGTGTGCTCTAGTCCATGGTGTTGCAGAGTCAGACATGACTAAGAAACTTAAAAAAATGTTTGTGTGTTTGTGTCTGTATACATATCATATTGCCAGGGCATGATGACTTTTATTTATCTAGGATAGAAAAATTAGAAATATAGCAAGATATTTTTGAAGCAGAAATAATTATAAAACATATTTATTATGATTATTTTACACCTATAATACTCTTGACATTTCAAATAGTGTCACACTATTTACAAAGATTAAGCATAACTGAGTTTTATATTTGGATAATACCTCCCCCAACTAATCATTATAAATGAGTCCAATTACTGCTACGGGATATGTTGTAATTCAATTGGATTTAAATGTTTATATTTAACAGTTCCTTACATCCTCAGGTCCACTGAGAAATACATATCTCAATATGTATAATACATCTTGAAACAGAGTTGGTTAATGAAGTCTCTATGAAGTTCACATAATTACTAGTTGGAAGCACAATATAAATTTTCTAATGACTTTTTCAGTCATAATTTAAAGTGATAGAAATATGACACTGAAATGGATGTACTGTCAGGGTATATTCTGATGACTTGATTATTTCCAGGAGATTATGACATTGATGGTTTTTAATCATTTGGTTAAAAGGGAGAAAAAAGAAAACCTTTCTCTTTCACCTTGATAATACAATTGTGATTAAAAACTGATTATCTAACTATGACCATAGAATCAATCATTTCCTAACACACACTCTCAGGAAAAATTAAATTAACATTGAAAAAGAGAAATATGAAAATAGCTTGATGACATTTGTTGGACAGAAATGACTGAACGCCAGGCCAGGTTTCTCATGATTTAGTCTCATGTGTCCAAGGATACATATAGTTGCTGAACCATGGTTGCTGAATAGTGAGGATAATGCTTGTCTGGTAATGTAACACTTTGCTGCTTAAACAAATTATCTAAATTCTCAGTGGCATAAACAGCTCACCTATTTCTTGTTCAGTCAGAGGTCATATCATTTTGGGTGTCGTTCTTCGAGAGGTTCCAACCAAGTAGTAACGCAAGATTAGCTTCTTATGTATGGCTTTATGTATAGCTTCTGTATGGCTGTTCATATTCTGGTCCTTACTGTAAGTCAGTGAAGACTGTGGATGAAGAAACAGCCCCTGATCTCTAGGGATATTTACAGAGGAGAGGGTTAGATTTAACTGGAATTGAGGTTCAAGAACTCTACTCATGTCTAAATGGCTAGAATTAAGCAGTCCCCAATTCCCTTTGTACTGATTGAAAAGTGTAGTCTTCCTATATCTTCTCTGAGACATTTCTATAAGCCAAATAGAACTAGTAGGTTCAATAGGGATCTATTATTCTTGACAAATTGTACAATGAGGATAAGTGCCTGAAATATTTTTCCTTATATGCTATTAAGCAATATTTTAAGGTGTAGCTATCTATCAAAATATCATGTCAATATGCTTCATTTTTTCTTAAGTATATATATATATATATTAATGTGCATGAACTCCTTATGGCCAAATTCGAACATAAATTGAAGAAAGTAGGGAAAACCACTAGACCATTCAGGTATGACCTAAATCAAATCCCTTACGGTTATACAGTGGAAGTGACAAATAGATTAAAGGGATTAGATCTGATTGACAGAGTGCCTGAAGAAGTATAGACGGAGGTTCATGACATTGTAAAAGAGGCAGTGATCAAGACCACCCCCAAGAAAAATAAGTGAAAAAAGGCAAATTGGTTGTCTGAAGAGGCCTAACAAATAGCTATGAAAAGAAGAGAAGGAAAAGGCAAAGTAAAAAAGGAAAAATATACCCATTTGAATGCAGAATTCCAAAGAATAGAGAGGAGAGATAAGAAGGCCTTCCTCAGTGATCAATGCAAAAAAATAGAGGAAGACAATAGAATGGGAAATATTATAGATCTCTTTAGAGATACCAAGGGAATATTTCATGCAAAGATGTGCACAATAAAGGAGAGAAATGGTATGGACCTAACAGAAGCAGACACAGAAGAACCATACAAAAAAGATCATCATGACCCAGATAACCATGATGGTGTGATCACTCACCTAGAGCCAGACAATCCTGGAATGCAAAGTCAAGTGGGCCTTAGGAAGCATCATTACGAACAAAGCTAGCGGAGGTGATGGAATTTCAGTTGAGCTATTTCAAATCCTAAAAGATGAAGCTGTAAAAGTGCTGCACTCAATATGCCAGCAAATTTGGAAAACTCAGCAGTGGCTACAGGACTGGAAAAGGTCAGTTTTCATTCCAATCCCAAAGAAAGGCAACGTCAAAGAATGCTAAAACTACTACACGATTGCATTCATCTCACATGATAGCAAAGTAATGCTCAAAATTCTCCAAGTCAGACTTCAACAGTACATGAACCATGAACTTCCAGATGTTCAAGCTGGATTTAGATAAAGCAGAGGAACCAGAGATCAACTTGCCAACATCCACAGAATCATCAAAAAAGCAAGAGAGTTCCAGATAAATATCTACTTCTGCTTTATTAACTATGACAAATCCTTTGACTGTGTGGATCACAACAAACTGTGGAAAATTTTTAAAGTGATGGGAATGCCAGACCCCCTGATCTGTCTTCTGAGATTTCTGTATGTAGGCCAAAAAGCAATAGTTAGAACTGGACATGGAACAATAGACTGGTTACAAATAGGAAAAGGAGTATATTAAGGCTGTATATTGTCACCCTGCTTATTTAACTTATATGCAGAGTACATCATGAGAAATGCTGGATTGGATGAAGCACAAGCTGGAATGAAGATTGCCGGGAGAAATATAAGTAATCTCAGATATGGAGATGACACCACCCTTATGGCAGAAAATGAAGAAGAACTAAAGAGCCTCTTGATGAAAGTGAAAGAAGAGAGTGAAAAAGTTGACTTAAAGCTCAATATTCAGAAAACCAAGATCATGGCATCTGGTCCCATCACTTCACGGCAAATAGATGGGGAAACAGTGGAAACAGTGAAAGACTTTATTTTGGGGGCTCCAATATCACTGCAGATGGTGACTGCAGTTGTGAAATTAAAAGACACTTGCTCCTTGGAAGAAAAGTTATGACCAACCTAGACACCATATTAAAAAGCAGAGACATTACTTTGCCAACAAAGATCTGGCTAGTCAAGGCTATGGTTTTCCAATGGTCATGTATAGATGTGAGAGTTGGACTATAAAGAAAACTGAGCTCTGAAGAACTGATGTTTTTGAACTGTGGTGTTGGAGAAGACTCCTGAGAGTGCCCTGGACTGCAAGGAGATCCAACCAGTCTATCCAAAAGAAAATCAATCCTGAATATTCATTGGAAGGACTGCTGCTGAAGCTGAAATGCCAAAACTTTGGACACCTGATACAAAGAGCTGACTCATTGTAAAAGATCCTGATGCTGGGAAGGACTGAAGGAAGAAGGAGAAAGGAACGACAGAGGATGAGATGGTTGGATGGCATCACTGACTCAATGGACATGAGTTTGAGTAAACTCTGGGAGTTTGTGATGGACAGGGAAGCCTCACGTGCTGTGGCCCATGGGGTAATAAAGAGTTGGACATGCCTGAGCTGCTGAACTGAACTGACTGATATATATATCAATGTAAATATACATATATATATATATATGTGTGTGTGTGTGTGTGTTTCCAATCAGTTGAGTCTTACTGTTAGCAACCCCATGGACTGAAACCTGCCAGACTTCTCTGCTCATGGAATTTTCTAGGCATGAACAGTGGAGTGGGTTGCCATTTTCTACTCCGGAAACAAATAAATGCATATATATATATATATATATATACATATATATATATATGTATATATATGTGTGTGTGTTTGTGTGTGTGTATGTGTGTGTATTTGCACTAATGTAAAAGTGAAAGCTTTAAGGAGTTACAATTTTGAGAAACCCAATTTGTTCCTCACTTAAGGCCTTGAATTTGTTTCTGTTGTCAGTGTCATTTTAGCCCTTAGTATTCAGTCCTTAATTTCTCCTTCGGAATTTCCATAATTATCTGAAACTTTTATCTTCAGTAACACTTTTTTAAGTAGCCAGTCCTTCTGGCATAACTTTTTTTGATGGCACTTATAAAAAGTATTTTGCTTCTTAGAAAAGAATAGCTAGATTTGTATTGCTCCTGGGTTTCAGTGTTCCCATTAGAAACTTCTTTTATAATGAGAATGATAAAGGAATTATGCCAAATATTTATAATATTTCATTTTCTTCCTTTTCCCACAACTTATATATGCCTTTAATAATTCATTCTCTATTACAAAATCTTTTAATTGTAAAATCCTTCTTATTAAACAGAGAGTAATTTTCTTGAGTTAAAAAATAGATAACAATAATTGGCATACTTTTCATTTCTGCACAAGAAAACTTTCAATCTGAGCTTTTGACAAGAGATTATTAGATAACAGCTACTTTTCAAGTAACTTCACTTTGATTCATTGTGTTTCAAATAAAACATTTTCTGAGAACACTGTTCTTGTGAAAGAGATTTGAAATTATATTACATCTCTCATAAAGAAACTTGGTATGAACATTTGGAAACTATGCATTTGCTCCTTTCTATCCAATAATGAATCCCCAAAGAACTCTTCAAGATTTTATCAAATTTAGTATTAATGGTAGCCGTGAGGAAAATTTTATAAGCTCTATGGAAAAAATGTTCCATGACTGTAAGTAAACCACTTTTTTTCGGTGTACACAAAATGTCTTCATATTTCTCTAGTGACAGTAAAAACCAGAGTTTGCTTCTTTTGTCAAGGAATAGAAGTTTGTGTGTGTGTGTGTGTTGTTTTTCTTGTATTTGTGTTCTTCTTTTATGTATCAATCAAGATTTAATTCAGTTCTTAGCATCACTTTCAGAATTTTTGAATACTTCAGTTAATATCGTCCTTAATTTATTACAACTTTAATTCTTCCCTGACTCTGTATTCATTTCAAGCAATATGTTCAGTATTAATATAAAGAAGATTGACTCAAAGGATTCACTGACAAAAAGTATAAATGATGGAAATATTCTACAGGGAAATAGAATAACTGACCAAAACCCCAGGGATCACAAGTATGAATCTAAGTGTCCATTCTTAGGAGCTCCAGAGCACTTTCAATTTCTTTTAAAATAGGACTGGGTTCCAGGAATGAAGATCTATCAGATATAATGTATTTCAACCGCTGTGCTCAGCAAATATCTAATCTTTTATGTAGCACAGGGCAAAGTTGAATGCAAAATTCTGGGAATTTTATTCTTAAGAAGCAGTCTCAAGCTAAAAACTCACACTCTTAGATTTAATCTGGAAAATTAAATATATATGATATATTTTTTATATATAAAAGAAAAAAGAGTAATTTGAAAAAGTGGAAACTTTTTTTAGGAAAGGAAAATAAATAATTGTATCTAAAATGAGAAATCCCAACGGGGAGATCTCTAACCAGAATAGAAGTGATTTTCAATGATATTGTAAAAATGACACCATAACATGGCAGATGAATGTTTTATGGTGGTGATTTAGTTGCTAAGTTGTGTCTGAGTCTTGTAACCCTAAGGACTGTAGCCTGCCAGGCTCCTCTGTCCATGGGATCCTCCAGGCAAGAATACTGGAGTGGTTTGCCATTTATGGTGTCAGATTATTAACACTTTTCTCATCCATGAGTGGGTTGTCAGAAGAATTATGAAACTTTGCGAGATTCAAGGATACATAAAATGTATGTTCATCAGATGTGTTATTAATTTTCAATTTTGATCCAATGACAAATGACCAAAGAAGTAAAACAGTTGATTGAATATGTCTGTGTCTTAGTCTGGGGACCAGGCCCCTATGCAACTAACTGGCTTAAGGTATATGGACCACATACCTAAATAAGATACAATTTTGCTCAAAAATCTTACAAAAGTTCCAAAATATAGAAGTCTGAGCTGCTAATTTAAAACCCAGGGACCAAAGATTTTTTTAAATCAGAGACTCTCCCAGGTTTGAGTACATTAAAAAAAAAAAAAAAAAAAGAGTTTAGGCAAGAGCAATTTAAGTGGCCTTAAAGTTCCAACTTCCTGTTCATCCAGGTTTATTAAGCATCTACTATATACTCAGAAGTTGTGGTAGAAGTCAAAGAAATTTCTGTTCTCAAGGAAATCATGGCCCAAAAGATGAAATCAGACTTGTGAATATATAAGTGCAGTAAATTATTACTAGCAAGAGGCTAAGAACTGAGAATATTGAGTTCTTTGTAAAGGAGAGAATATTTCTACCTGGAGAGCAGGTGCGTAGGGGAATTTTTTTAAAGTTTAATGTTAATTTGTTAACTATTTTTCTTTTCCTGCATTTGTCAGGGAGGTTAACAAATTTTCACATAGAATAGCACACAAATTTCAATTTAAGGGGTATTAGCTTTCACATGGGCTTCCCAGGTGGTGCTAGTGGTAAAGAATTGACTTGCCAATGCAGAGATGTAAGAGATGCTAGCTAGATCCCTGTTTCAGGAAGATCCCCTGGAGGAGGGCATGGAAACCCACTCCAGTGTTCTTTCCTGGAGAATCCCATGGACAGTGAAGCCTGCCTGGCAGACTACAGTCCATGGGACCCTAAAAGAGTCATACACGACTGAAGTGACAGCACGCTCACAGATTCTCACATATATATTCCTTCATTTAGCAAATGTTCACTGAAAATTTATTTTGCAATTTATGGGACATGTATGTTGGGATGTGGAAATTATTAAAACATTTTCTGACTTCAAATGCTTGTGATTTTAAGAGAAAATACAGTATAGTGCAGTTTTTACAGTGAATGAAAGACATCCTCATTTAAAGTCATTCCATTTTGAATATTTTGTTCTACGCAACCCCAAAGGAGCCCTGATTTTGGCAACATACATCTGGAATTTACAGAGTGTCTGATTCTTGGAGTCTATGCCCTTGAGAATGATGGTTGTGCTGGAAATGGGCCAAGTGCTCTGATAGGCTAATTGGACCACTGTCAAATTGGAAGATACACAGATAAGGTAAGAAGCTGCTACTGCATTGCTATTGAATTCAGGGTTTTTTCTTTCTTTCTTTATCCTATTTTTAGCTTTTTTTTTTTTTTCTTGTGTCTGTATTTTTCACACAAGAGAGATTTAGCCGGGATGAGTCTCCCAGCACTCTTCCCAATGGAAAACACATAGAACTTCACAGTTAATAGCAAAAATACAACCCTGCATCACCAACTGAATACAGGAAAAGATGTAGTGAGTTTTTTCATGTATTTCACTTATTCATCAATAAATTGGACCATATGAAAAAAATATAGATTTATTAATAATAAAGGAAAAGTGTCCTATATGATGAGGTCCAAGACTATATACTACAGTCTTTTCTTAATAATGTGTATTTCCAGATATATTACTGTAGAGTCTATGTGTGTGCATGTTCAGTCACTCAGTCATGTCTGACTCTGCAATCCCATGGACTGTAGCCCACTAGGCTCCTCTGTTCATGGGATTCTCCAGGCAAGAATACTGAAGTATGTGGCCATTTCCTCATTCAGGGAATCTTCCTGACCCAAGGATCAAATCCATGTCTCCTGAACTGCAGGTGGATTCTTTACCACTGAGCCACTGGGGAAGCCCATAGATTGATCACATACACGTTGGTACATAGAAATTCTGCTTACTCTTTACAAGGAGTACTATTTGGAGAAACTATTAAGGCCATGACACAAAATCTTAAAATTTAAAGAGATTAGATTTAGTATCCATTTAAGTCAAGGTTAAACAAAAATGTTTATACAGTAAGGGTGCAAGAAAGGCCACAGACCTTTCACTACTCATAGACTGATTATATAAAAATAAATCTTGATTCTTACACAAATTTCTACTTAATGATTGAAATATGTGAACGTTAAAGAATAACTTTTTAATGTACTAACATTTAATTTCATCTTGAAAAACATGTAGAAAAAAATGAATAGCTTGATAAGAAAAAACTGATTCTTGAATTACAATAGTTTGACTTACTATTTTTGGACTTTTCACTAGTGTGAAAGCAATACCAATTCATTAGAAACCATACTTCAAATTTTAAATTTTTACTGTTTTCCTAAGCTAGCAATATACTGTATGATACTCTCTCCTGGTTCTGGGCAACAGTAGCTGATACCTAGTAAGTTATATGTTTGCCAGGATAAACAACCAATAATACACTAACAACCATTTTCTATTTTGCTATCGGCACACCATCAATAAACCCCATGGGATATTCAATACTTTGTATACAGTAGGTTTTGTTAGATAATTTTGCCCAATGATAGACTACTGTAAATGTGCTGAACAAGTTTAAAGTAGGCTAAGCTAGGATGTTTGGTAGGTTAGGAGTATTAAGTGCATTTTTAGCGTCTGTATTTTCAACTTAAGATGGATTTATGGAGTTCTAATATCATGTATGGATGTGAGAAGCTGGATCATAAAGAAGAGTGAGTGCAGAAGAATTGATTCTTTTGAATTGAAGTGCTGGGGAAGACTCTTTAAGAATCTCTTGGACTACAAGGAGGTCAAACTAGTTAGTCCTAAAGGAAATCAACCCTGATTGGAAGGACTGATGCTGAAGCTACAGCTCCAATATTTTGGCTACCTAATGTGAAGAGTGAACTCATTGGAAAAGAACCTGATGCTGTAAAAGATTGAAAGCAAAGAGAGAAGGGGGCAACAGAGGATGAAATGGTTAAGTAGCATCACTGCCTCAATGGACATGAATTTGAACAAACTCTTGGAGATAGTGGAGGACTGAGGAACCTGGTGTGGTGCAGTCTATGGGGTTGCAAATAGTCAGACAGGTTAACAACAACAGTAACAACAATCTCATTATAAGCTGAGGAAGATTTGTAAAGCCAGTCACCTAAGATATATATAAATGCACACTAAAAATATTTAATTTTAATGTATACATTTCTTATTGCTTTTTGATACTATTAACATATAGATTTAAATTAACTTTGAAATTTTAACTTTTCCCTCCAAAAAGCTTCCTTCTAACTGAAAGAATTATAAACAACATGTTAGTACTTATTAAATATAGAGGTACAGAAAATGTCCAATTTGTCCAAATGCTGAACTGAAACATCATGAGGCATTTGACTTGTCTGATTCAGCTCCTGAAATATAAGTGAATATTCAACTTGAATCTTCCATTGTTGTATCTAGGCTAATATTGTCTGATAAGATAGATTGATTGCAAATATCTCCATTGTTTTTAACTATTCCTTATACAGATGATTTTTTAAATATGATTATAAAGCAACTCCTTTTAAAATTTTTTTTTTTCCTTGCCTTTTAAATCTTTACTGGCTTCCTCACTTACTTCAACCTACAGATGATAGGAGTGGTGATATGTCAACTCCAATCCCAGGCATCAGTATAGCCACGCACACTTCTGCTCAGTAAATAGAAAAGTGCTCCATTACTGTTGAAATATTGTTGTTGCTGTTGTTCAGTCACTAAGTTTTGTCTGACTCTTTGTGACTTCATATACTACAGTAAGTTAGGCTTTCCTGTCCTTCACTATCTTTCAGAGTTTGCTCAAACTCATGGCCATTGAGTCAGTGATGCCATATCGTAGAAAACCTGACAAAGCTATGGTAGGTTTTACTATGGAATTGGCAGTCTTGTTTACTCAAAAGAGTGTGAGAACTGCTTGGGTAGGAATAAGCTGTCCTATTTGAAGGCTGTAAATAATCTTTCATTAGTCATTCTTTTACAACAATATATTTGAAGTCTTTTTTTTTATTATTATGATTATATATAGCTGATATCAATCCTCTTATTTGACACTAGTATAATTATAATAAGTATACATTGATGCCATAGGTGGCAAGCCATATGTTTTCATATAATAAAAATTAAATTTGAATGTAATATTGACTACACACCTTTTAAAAATTCAAAGCTGTTTGAAGTTACTTGAGATTTCCCGTTGTGCAAAGATATGACAAGAAAATAGTCTAGGAGAGAGGAAAAAAATATGGTAATCGAGAATTCACTACAAAAAGTCATGCTCAACAAACACCTCCCCAGGGGATAGATACTTTCTTTTGCTGGCTAATGATATTTTCCTGTCATTGAGCATCAATACGTCCACATTTTGGTTTCTACTGCCCAGAGTCAAATGAAAAATCCTAATTGTTCTGTAACATTTCTGTTATATCTGTTTAACTCTTGACTATTTTGCCAGAGGTCTAACTATGCCAATAAGCCATTTAATGTTGTTACACCTAAGTGAAATGATACGATAAACACACAAGTCCTTTTCTTTTAAGGGTTTCTCATATGCATTTAATCAACAAAAGTTTATAGAGTATCTATATTCTTTTGTACACTATATGTACTATGGTATACACTATAAAATATATATATATATATATAAAACTTATTGGGTACTTAAATTTTTCAAGATACTCTGTATCTAAATGTATTTATAGGCATAAAAGACAGTAACACTATGAAGCATCAATCTCTGCATACGAGGAAACCAAGGTACAGAAACATTAAAATGACTTGTGTAGTGCTCAAATACAAGTATGAAGGATGATTTGGGAGAATGACATTCTAACATGTATACTATCATGTGAATTGAATCGCCAAAAGAAAGCATGTGTCTATCCCAAGATGTCTTGAATTGAAGAAGGAGATGCATAATTTTAGGACCAGAATGTGTGGAGATAATTAGAAGACATGTCTTGTTCTTTTTATGTTGCTAAGTAAAATGATGTGAAAATAAAAAAAAAAAAAACCAAGTATGAAGCATCAAAGTTAAAATCTGAACCCACATATCTATTTCCAAAGCTAATGACTTCATCATTTGGATATTCTATTTCTATGACCCAGAGAGATGTTATGGGGAGGGAGGTGGGAGGGGGGTTCATGTTTGGGAACGCATGTAAGAATTAAAGATTTTAAAATTATAAAAAAATAATAATTAAAAAAAATAAAATAAAATATATGCAGGAAAAAAATAAAAAAAAATAAAGTCAATTAAGCAAACAAAAAAAATTTCCCTAAAAGTGTCAAAGACAATGAAATCACTCAAAAAAAAAAAAAAAAAGGACAACTTCTGTTAACATCCTCAGTTCAGTTCAGTTCAGTCGCTCAGTCATGTCCAGCTCTTTGCGACCCCATGAACTGCAGCACACCAGGCTTCCCTGTCCATCACCAACTCCCGGAGTTCACCCAAACTCTTTGTCCATCGAGTCAGTGATGCCATCCAAGCAATCTCATCCTCTGTTGTCCCCTTCTCTTCCTCCCCCAATCCCTCCCAGCACCAGAGTATTTTCCAAGGAGTCAAATCTTCTCATGAGGTGGAAAATGTATTGGATTTTCACCTTTAGCATTAGTCCTTCCAAAGAACACCCAGGACCGATCTCCTTTAGAATAGACAGGTTGGATCTCCTTGCAGTCCAAGGGACTCTCAAGAATCTTCTCCAACACCACAGTTCAAAACCATCAATTCTTCGGCACTTGGCTTTCTTGAAAGTCCAACTTTCATATCCATACATGACCACTGGAAAAACCATAGCCTTGACTAGATGGACCTTTGTTGGCAAAGTAATGTCTCTGCTTTTGAACATGCTATCTAGGTTGGTCATAACTTTATTTCCAAGGAGTAAGTGTCTTTCAATTTCATGGCTGCAGTCAACATCTGCCGTGATTTTGGAGCCCCAAAAAATAAAGTCTGACATTGTTTCCACTTTTTCCCCTTCTATTTGCGAAAAGTGATGGGACCAGATGACATACTCTTAGTTTTCTGAATGTTGAGCTTTAAGTCAACTTTTTCACTCTCCTCTTTCACTTTCACCAAGAGGCTTCTTAGTTCCTCTTCACTTTCTGCCATAAGGGTGGTGTCATTTGCATATCTGAGGTTATTGATATTGAGGTTATTGATATTGCTCCCAGCAACCATGATTCCAGCTTGTGCTTCTTTCAGCCCAGCGTTTCTCATGATGTACTCTGCATGTAAGTTAAATAAGCAGGGTGACACACTTGATATACTCTTTTTCCTATTTGGAACCAGTATTGTTCCTTGTCCAGTTCTAACTGTTGCATGCTGACCTGCATATAGGTTTCTGAAGAGGCAGGTCGGGTGGGCTGGTATTCACATTTTTTTCAGAATTTTCAACAGTTTATTGTGATCCACACAGTCAAAGGATTTGGCATAGTCAATAAAGCAGAAATTGATGTTTTTCTGGAACTCTCTTGCTTTTACCATGATCCAGCAGATGTTGGCAATTTGATCTCTGGTTCCTCTGCCTTTTCTAAAACCAGCTTGAACATCTGGAAGTTCATGGTTTACGTATTGCTGAAGCCTGGCTTAGAGAATTTTGAGCATTACTTTACTAGCATGTGAGATGAGTGCAGTTATGCAGTAGTTCAAGCATTCTTTGGCATTGCCTCATAGTCAACAAAAATGTCTGAAATGCAGTACTTGGGTGAAATCTCAAAAATGATAGAATGATCTTTGTTCATTTCCAAGGCAAACCATTTAATATCACAGTAATTCAAGTCTATGCTCTCACCAATAAAGTTGAAGAAGTTGAAGTTGAACGGTTCTATGAAGACCTACAAAACCTTCTAGAACTAATACCTAAAAAAAGACATCCTTTTCATTACAGTGGACTGGAATGAAAAAGTAGGAAGTCAAGAAATACCTGGAGTAAAAGGCAAATTTGGCCTTGGAGTACAGAATGAAGCAGGGCAAACACTAAGAGAGTTTTCAAGAGAATGCACTGATCATAGCAAAACCCCTCTTCCAACAACACAGGAAAAGACTCTACACATGGACATTACCAGATGGTCAATACAGATATTAGATTGATAATATTCCTTGCAGCCAAAGAGGGAGAAGTTCTATACAGTCAGGAAAAAAAAAAAAAAAAAAAAACATGACCAGGAGCTGACTGTGGCTCAGATCATGAACTCCTTATTGCCAAATTCAGACTTAAATTGAAGAAATTAGGAAAAGCCACTAAACCATTCAGGTATGACCTAAATCAAATGCCGTTCAATTATACAGCGGAAGTGAGAAATATATTCCAGGGATTAGATCTGATAGACACAGTGCCTGAAGAACTATGGATGGAAGTTCCTGGCATTGTACAGGAGGCAGAGATCAAGACCAAGCCCAAGAAAATTAAATACAAAAATGAAAAATGGTTGTCTGAGGAGGGCTTACAAATAGATATGAAAAGAAGAGAAGCAAAAGGCAAAGGAGAAAAGGAAAGTTACCCCCAATTGAATGCAAAGTTCCAAAGAATAGTTAGGAGAGATAAGCAAGACTTCCTCAGTGATCAATGCAAAGAAATAGAGGAAAACAATAGAATGGGAAAGACTAGAGATCTTTCCAAGAAAATTAGAGATACCAAGAGAATATTTCATGCAAAGATGGGCACAATAAAGGACAGAAATGGTATGGACTTAACAGAAGCAGAAGATATTAAGAAGAGGTGGCAAGAATAGACAGAAGAACCATACAAAAAGATCTTCATGACCCAGATAAGCATAGTGCTGTGATCACTCACCTAGAGCCAGACATCCTGGAATGCGAAGTCAAGTGGGCCTTGGGAAGCATCACTATGAGCAATGTTAGTGGAGGTGATGGAATTCCTGTTGAGCTATTTCAAGTCTTTGAAGATGATGCTCTGAAAGTGCTGTACTCAATATGCCAGCAATGGAAAACTCAGCAGTGACCATGGAACTGGAAAAATACATTTTATTCCAATCCCAAAGAAAGGCAATACCAAAGAATGGTCAAACTACCACACAATTGCACTTATCTCACATACTAACAAAGTAATGCTGAAAATTCTCCAAGCCAGGCTTCAACAGTATATGAACTATGAACTTAAATATGCTGAAGCTGAATTTATAAAAGGCAGAGGAACCAGAGATCAAATTGCCAACATCTGTTGAGGCATCAGAAAAGCAAAAGAGTCTCAGATTTTTTTTTCCTACTTCTGCTTTATTATCTATACCAAAACATTTGACTGTGTAGATCACAATAAACTGTTGAAAATTCTCAAAGAGATGGGAACACCAGACCACCTGACCTGCCTCCTGAGAAACCTTTATGCTGGTCAAAAAGCAATAGTTAGAACTGAACATGGAACAACAGACTGGTTCCAAATAGGAAAAGGAGTACATGAAGACTATATATAGTAACCCTGCTTATTTAACTTATATAAAGAGTACATCATGAGAAACGCTGGACTGTATGAAGCACAAGCTGGAATGAAGCTTGTGGGAGAAATATCAATCCACAGATATGTGGATCACACCACACTTATGGCAGAAAGAGGAAAAGAACTAAAGAGCCTAGTGATGAAAGTGAAAGAGGAGAGTGAAATAGTTGGCTTAAAGCACAAGATTCAGAAAACTAAAGTCAATGCATCCATTCCCATCACTTCATGGCAAATAGATGGGAAAGCAATGGAAACAGTGGCAGACTATTTTTTGGGGCTCCAAAATCACTGCAGATGGTGACTGTAGTCAAGAAATTAAAAGACACGTGCTCCTTGAAAGGAAAGTTTTGACATAACTAGACAGCATATTAAAAGGCAGATCTTAATTACTTTGCCAATAAAGGTCTGTTTAGTCAAAGCTATGGTTTTTCCAGTAGTCATGGATGGATTTGAGAGTTGAACTACAAAAAAAAAAAAAAAGCTGAGAATGGATGAATTGATGCTTTTGAACTGCAGTGTTGGAGAAAACTCTTGGGAACCCCTTGGATCACAAGGCTATCCAACCAGTCCATCCTATAGGAAATCAGTCCTGAATATTCGCTGGAAGGACTGATACTGAAGCTGAAACGCCAATGCTTTGCCCACTTAATGTGAAGAGCTGACTCACTGCAAAAGACCCTGATGCTGGGAAAGATTGAGGGCAGAAAGAGAAGAGGATGACAGAGGATGAGATGGATGGCATCACCAACTCAATGGACATGAGTTGGGTAAACCCTGGGAGTTTTTAATGGGCAGGGAACCCTGACTTGCTTCAGTCCATGGGATTGCAAAGAGTCAGACATGACCGAGTGACTGAACTGAGCTAAACTGACACGTCTAGAGATTGAAACTTTAAAACATAGATTATTGGAGTATAGGCATTTTACAATGTTGTATTATTTTCTAATGTAAAACAAAGTGAGTCATATATATATACATATATATTTTACATATCCATATATAAAATATCCTTTCCATTGGGATTTCTTTGCCATTTAAATCACCACAGAGCATTGGGTAGAGTTCCCTGTGCTGTACAGTAGGTTCTCATTAGTTAACGGTTTTATATACAATAGTGTGTATGTCTATCCTAATCTTCTAAATTAAGTTTAAAGTTCATCAAGTTAAATAGAAAAGAACTCTATTTTCATAAGTTGCTTTAGATGAACAAATAACTAACGAATAAGAGAGTGTTAAACTTGTTTTCTTTGTGGCTGAAGATATAGTAATAAGATATGTTAACTGGATTCTGAATTGTAGTCATGTTAGTAAGTCATTTTTTTTTTTTTTTTAATGCAACCTCCACAGGTTACAGGAAATGTCAGAGGAATAATTAAAATGCCATTGTATAAATTTACATCAAACATTAAATTCAGACTGACATGAAACTGGTGTGTATAATAAATGAATTCTTTTAGAAAAGTGTTTCACCAGAATCATCAGCTTTTGATATACTAAAATGTATATTTCAATTTATTTGAATGCTGTCACCATGTATAAAATGCTCTAAACAGCTTTAGCAACAGTTACATCAGCAGGAAAATTCTTCTCAAAATAAATATTTATCAAATATTGTTTGCAGTCTCCTATTTGCCAAAACAACTGATGTCACTTTGAATTATATCAGTTGAAAGCAAAATGCTGAATGGATAAATGTTGATGATGAGATAAATGAATTTGCAGAGGAGTGAGTCATAAAAATCTTATGATCAGTCAAGATAACATATTAAAAGTGTTATTATTTCTCATATAAAATTATAAAACAAATTGTTATCTTTGAATTAGCAAGTTTATATTGCTACTCATGTATCACTATTTGCACTGGGACAACCCAGAGGGATGGTAAGGGGAGGGTGGAGGGAGGGGGGTTCAGGATGGGGAACATGTGTATACCTGTGGCGGATTCATGTTGATGTATGGTAAAACCAATACAATATTGTAAAGTAATTAACCTTCAATTAAAATAAATAAATTTATATTAAATATAAATAAGTAAATAGAAAAAAAATTATAAATAAAACCACATTTTTAAAGAGTTACTTAATCTTTTTTGTAGATTTTATTTTTAATAGACCCTGCACTTTCATTTTGCCCTGGCACCTGCAAATCATGCAGCCCAGTCCTGGTTGCAATTATAGATTGGAATAAGTTCAAAGTGGAGGTGCAAGAATTAAAGATTTTAAAATTTAAAAAATAAAAATAAAAAAAGAAATGTAAAAAAAAACAAACAAACAAAAAAAAAAAAAACACAAAGTGGAGGTAAGGGAGAAGCAGAGGCAAGGGTTATAAATGACTATTTTATGGTGTTTCTATAACAGGTAGCATAGAAATGGGCAATGGAATGGGACAGATAGATGAAGAAAATAAAATCATGAAAAGTTAGGTCTAGAAAAGGAGTGTTTTTTTTTTTTTAAGACAGGAACTAATAGATTAGGTCTGTGGTCTTATGACAGTGATCCAGTGGAGAAGGATAAATCGATATTGTAAAACAGAAAGATAAGTTCAGTAATGAAACCTATAGAAAGATATTCAGGGATCCAGATCACACATAAACGAGTCAGGCTTTGAGAGGTTCAGAGACACTTTCTTTTCTATCACAGATAGGAAAAGAGAGATTACTGAAAACAAAGCTGGTGAGCTGGCAGTTTTGGCAACAGGCAGACAAAGAAAAGAATGCCTAGGCTTTTCCCTGAGATAATACACGAGGGGCTAAATTCAAAAATCAAAGGAGAGAACACATAGATGGAGAGAAATGTATGGGGAGGTTGAGTTGCTTTGTCCATGATAGTGTTGGAAGCAGATGACTGACAGAATATTAAAAGATTGAAATAGTTACAAGAAAAAGCAAGGAAGTTACTGGGGATTCATAGTAATACTGGCTATACTTTGGCATATGTGGTTAGAGAACACGATTTTTTTTAATTTATTTAATTGGAGTTTAACTGCCTTACAATGTTGTGATAGTTTCTATGTGTTTGTGTTAGTCACTCAGTTTTGTCGACTCTCCAAGAACCAATGGACTATAGTCTTGCCAGGCTCTTCTGCCCATGGAATTCTCCAGACAAGAATACTGGAGTGGGTTGCCATCTGATGTAAAGCAAAACTAATAAGCTATGTGTATACCTATATACTCTTCCTTTTGAGCCTCCTTCCACCCCAATAGAACATGAACTTTTATTGCTACATTTATATGCAGTTGTGTGATTTTATTTGTCTGTGTTTGTCGTCTCCCAGTAGTGTCTGGGAGGCTAGATGAGGAGTAGAAACACTGGGCAGTTAGAACTCTTTGTGGCTGGAGTTAAAGCAGTGTGGGAGAACGACATTAGGTCAAAGTTGCTGTCCACAAAAGGATTTCTAAAAAAATGCTTGAAATTATGGATCATAGGTCAAGTATGAGGAGGTTAAAAAAATGAAAAGATTTCAGGAGACTAATTAACTACTGATAAAGGATGAAAAACCATGGAAGAGCTTGGATCCAGAGTGCCACATTTGAGTTTAAGATTTTAGAGGCAAGATAGATCTCAAAAATGATCATGTTCTATCAAGCATAAGAATGGCTGAAATAGAGGAAAAATCCCTAAAACCATATTTCCATAGGTAATAATTTTGTATAACTGTAATTTTTTTGTACAGTTATACAATTTTTACATTTGGAATGGGCTTCCATGGTGGTTCAGATGGTAAAGAATCTGCCTCCTATGCTGGAGACATGGGTTCAGTCCCTGGATCTGGAAGATTTCCAGGAGAAGGGAATGGCAACCCACTCCAGTATTCTTACCTGGAGAATTCCATGGACAGAGGAGCCTGGCAGGCTACAGTCCATGGGTTCACAAAGAGTTGCACACAACTGAGTAACCAACATTTTCACATTTTTGTACAAAGCAAAATACAACTATATTTACTGTCATGAATAAACATACAATTCATAGTTAATTACTTTGTTTCTCATTGTCTTTATTTTTGATGTCCCTATCTTTATTTATCACATGAGTATCCTGTGCTGTGCTGTGCTTAGCAGCATCTGACTTTTTCGATCCCATGGACTGTAGCCCACTAGGCTCTTGTGTCCGTGGGGATTCTCCAGGCAATGCCCTCCTCCAGGGGATCTTCTCAACCTGGGGATCGAACCCAGGTGGATTCTTTAGCAGCTGTGCTACCAGGGAAACCCCCGGGGTATCCTAGAAAGAACTTAAAGTTTTAATTATGTTCAACTATATCAGGTTACATTTCAGGTTGATTTTCCTACCTTGAAGAATAAATTACTGGGAGACTTTAAATTTATCTATATGTTCAAGAATTGGAAAATATTTAGTAAATGGCAAGTTCGAAAGTGACACAATTCTCAGGGATGGGGACACAAAATAATCCTCTACTTTGAAAGCACACACTTGGGAAATTTGGGGAATTTAGAATCTATGCTTGAGAATTTGTCAGCATTTCTAAGCCATGAAATTTTGTGTCGCAGGCAAAAAGGAGATGGTTGATGGTGGGGTGGAGATTATAAAAAAAAAAAAAAAAAGAATATGGTAGCTGCAGTTCTATACTGAATATTGATTAGATTATCTCTTGGATCAAATTATCTAACCCAGGAAAGCAGTGGTGGAGGAGACTTGTTTGAGCAGTGAATTCTATTTTAGCCCCAAAGATCTGTACAGAAATGTGTTAGAAAAAAATCATAACGTAACTATAAGAAGTAGAAATGTAAGGAAAATAAGGAATTCAGGTTGAATAGCAAATTTTCAGAATTTAAATAACTATGCTTGAAAATACAATCATTAGAGAAACAAATTGATCAAATGATAAAATACATTAATGGGATATAAACTTAGCTGATCTTTCCTGAAAGAGGAAAATAAACTGTTAGAGGAATATACCACTACTGGTGAAAAGAGGTAGCAGGATATTTTACTCAGAATATTTGTTTTATCCAGCAGCTGAATAAAGATGCAATCTTGACAAGCACAGAGCGAAGTGATCAGTTCACCTTAGGTTGTTAGCTTTTAGATCATCAGTGGGAGCTTCAGGCCAAGAAATTTCTGCAGCTAATTCTGCCACTGTAACAAATGGTGGGGAAAGAGAAAAACCTTTCCTCAGAAGCAGTTTTTACAGATGCTAATCTACCCTACAGCAAAAAGCAGCCACTGCATCCCAGAACTTAAAGCTCTAGATCAAAACAGATAGGAGAAGAGTCCACTGCCAAAGCAGTAATGTTGTTTTTCATTTGCTCAGCTGTCTCTGACTCTGTGATCCTATGAACTGCAGCACGCCAGGCTTCCTTGTCCTTCACTATCTCCTGGAGTTTGCCCAAACTCATGTCCATTGAGGCAATGATGTCATCCAACCATCTCATCCTCTGTTACCCTTTCTTGTCCCGTCCTCAAACTTTCCCAGCATCAAAGTCTTTCGCAATGAGTCAGCTGTTTGCATCAGGTGGCTATTACGGTGGTATCATCTGTATATCATCTGCATATCTGAAGTATCATCTGAAATCGCTTGTATGAGATGGTCATCAATATGGGCTCAAAGGGAATAAGAAATGAAAAGGATTCTGAGCATGCTGGAAGGAAAACAAGATCTCCTGTAAAAAGACCTCTTAGTGGAGCTGTTTATCCCATACATTTTGAAATTTTGCAGAAAACAGAAGTGTGGCAAATGCCACTTTGAGAGAAAAGACAGAATGACAAGATATGACATGTGTTCCCTGCAGACCATAGTGATTATATTGTTGAATAAGGTGACTTTTTATGGGAAATTGAGTTTCAGTTAAGATAGTGAACTCTAGTCTTCTGGCATAGACTGGCCTCATGGCAAGCTAAACACCAGTCATTTCTGCATTAGCTATCTCTGCTCAGATAAAATTCAGCTTCTGCTTTGGTCTTTCACAACAAGAAGTACATGTGGCCTTTGAACAACATGGCTTTTAACTGCACAGGTCCACTTATAGGGATTTCTTTGAATAGTAATTACTGCAATACAACAGATCCTTAGTTCAGTGAATTCAAGGATGTGGAAATGTGGCTATGGAGGGTCGATTTTTAACGGAAGGGGAGTCAGTGACTTGAACTTATAAGTTGTTTAAGGGTCAATTTTACTGACTTTAGAAACAGATTTTTTGTTTGTTTGTTTGTTTGTTTTGTTTTTTAAGGGGTGAGCACAAATAACTGCTTTAAGTCCTAGTTGTGTGTGGGCTAAGATGCTTCAGTCCTGTCTGACTCTTTGCAACTCCATGGACTGTAGCCTGCCAGAATCCCAAGTCCATAGGATTTCCCAGCAAGAATACTGGAGTGGGTTGCCATTTTCTCCTCTGGGGGTCTTCCTGACCAATGGATCAAACCCGTGTCTCTTCTGTCTCCTGCATTGGTAGGTGATTTCTTTACCACTAGCGTTACCTTGTTTTCTAAATTTGGTGTGCATGTAGCTAAGGCTTTGATAACCTTTTTCATCTAATTTTGCTGTCTATATTCTACAGAATGAGAACCATGAGATACTTTCAATCTTGAGGCCTCAAAAGAACTACTCCCAAACTTGTGGAAGACACACAGCTATTCAAGAAACTAGTGCCCTTCCATCACACTCCAGTGGAGACTGAACAGAGGAGGGATACATTTGGACTTTTCATTTTATTACTTTTAAATAATCAGGGCAGGGATTAGGTTTTTATCTTTGATATCATGGGGTTTTTAAAAAAACATTGGACACTCACTTACCAAAGAGTTAAATGTTTGGACTTAACTATTTCCATAAAAATGTATAATGAGAGGAGGTTTATAATAAAATGTGTGGCATCCCTATGTGGCTAGCAGTTTTTACTATTGCAGTGTTCTTACAATGTCCTTTGATCTTTTTGAACAGCTTTTCAATTGACATCTTGGTCAGTGTGACTGGACATAAATTGCAACGGGACATGCAGTATAGTGTAAACTTTTGGCTTGACATTGATGCAGTGGATGCTCTGCTCTGTTGAATGTCAGAGCCATCTGCTGCCAAAAGATACACAGTCTACCTCTGATCCCAGGTGGATATATAAATAACTGGTTGGTGATTTGCTTCCATGTAGAGATGCCCACTAGCATCTTATTCCATTACTTTGTGTCCTTTTGTTCCAGACTGCAGGGTCATTTAATCTACTTTGGAAGGATAAATGGGGACTGGCTCACCAGTCTCTTTCCCCTCTTCGTCTTGTCAGTGAGTTTCCCTAAGCGAGGAAAGATTTGCTATGTTTTCTTCCTTCATACCACAAATGTTTTTCAGCTAAGGCTCAGCCCTCCTTTAGCAGCAAAACCTTGCTTTCTCAGTGCTACCAGTCGTGAGGTGAGTGATTCTGTCTCAGTCTGGTGTTTGGCTTAACAAAATTGACTTGGCCACCAATATGTCACATTCTTCAATATGAGAATTGTCAGTAATAAAAATAGTAATTATTTTCTTATCTGAGCTGCTCTTTTCAATCATTTTTTCAATGAGCTCAGTACTCCAGGACGGTAGACTCAATCTCCAAAGCTTTTAATTATTAAAATAATTGCTTTAACCACTGCCTTTAATGACAGAGGTTTTCCTGAGATGTATGATAATTCTTTGTTCTCTGCTCATATTTAGAATAAGGCACTAAAAACTTTGCTGACAGAAGTCCATATAGTGAAGGCTATGGTTTTTCTAGTAGTCATGTATGGATCTAAGAGTAGGACCATAAAGAAGGCTGAGCATCAAATAATTGGTTCTTTCCAATTGTGGTGCTAGAGAAGACTTGAGAGTTGCTTGGGCTGCAAAGAGATCAAACCAAACAGTCCTAAGGAAAATCAATCCTTAATTTTCATTTGAGGGACTGATGTTGAAGCTGAAGCTTCAATTCTTTGTCCACCTGATGCAAAAAGCTGACTCACTGGAAAATACCCTAATGATGGGAAATATGGAAGGCGAAAGAAGAAGGGGGTGTCAGAGGATGAGATGATTAGATAGCATCAGTGACTCAATAGATATGAATTTGAACAAACTCCAGGAGATAGTGGAGGACAGAGGAGCTTGGTGTGCTGCTGTCCACAGGGTCTTAAAGAGTTGGACATGACTTAGAAACTGAACAAAAACAACACTAAAATCTGACTGGAAATATGGAGACTGCTTTAATACTTATGAGCTGATTGTGAGCGTAATTAACTCTCAGATGCCTGTATCTATTGATCTTTTCTCTAAGGGCATTTATTTCCAAATTCTTCCCTTGGGTTTATAAGTCAGAATTTCAGCTCTTGGAATCTTAAATGAAATGTAATGTGTTTTACCATTCAAAGTATAGATTTTCGATCATTGGAAGAATAGTGCTTAACCTCTGTCCCATTATTGCCAATTCCACAGCTTCTAGAATTCTTTATTTCTGAAATAGGTCTTTATTCCATTTAGCTCTTATATAACAATTTGCTTACATATTAGAAAGACTCTCTAGGTTGTAGAAAGTTAAAAAATGTTCTATTTTCTGCCATTGTCCCTGTCAACTACAAATTGGCACTTGCCATGGGCAATTGCCGTCTACTTCTGTAAGGATTAAGTCATATGCTGCTGGAGCTCCTGACCTTCAATACCCCTTGAAAGGAGTTCAGAGTGGAGAGCAGAAATAAGGCACTCTGTGATGGGGGAAAAAAATGACAGGAGAGGTCTTCAGATGCTAGATATTCTCAGAAGCCGATTTTTGTGATCCCAATTCTTGTATCTCTCCATATCTAGAAAAGCACTAAAATCCTTCATGGTGATGATGATTTTTTGTGACTAGCAAAGGTTTCATGAGACTAGTAGAAACCTTCTGGAATAATAAGTGCTTGACTGCATGTATGTCGCCCTTCAGCAAAAATCAAATATATACTGACATCCCCCGACCCCCACCCCCACCCTACTTCTTCAGAGCATTTTCTCAGAGCTATCTGAAGGTGTCCAATACTGGGCTACAGTCATTTTGCCTCCAATAAAACTTAACCCACAACTCTCACTTTGCGCATTGTTTTTTAAGTCGACATCATTGTATCCCAGATAAGAAAAAACAAAAATCTATTTCCAGAAAATTTTCCTAAAGGTTAAACATCTTCACAATATATACTTCTGTATAAATATTTTGGGAACTTTTCAGCACTCCTATCAGATTAATTTGTCTACTCATATGACAGTCTTTTCTTAACATATTATGGTAATTACTTTAGACTATTTCTAACCCTGGCTTAATTTTATATTTTTCTGGATTATAAAATTTCTAAGAAAATAATACTCATCTTCCCCACCAACATAACCTCCATGTCTATCAAATATTTGGCACAAAGTAAAAAATAGCAATGTATTGACTAAATAGGCTCTGTCTCTTCCATCTTGTGAGGGTCATTGCTTCTTTCCCTGGGTCCTGGTGCCTACAAGGTTTTGTTTGTGCCCTCCAAGCATCTCTGGCAGATATGAGGTTTGATTTTAAACATGATTGTGCCCCTCCTTCCATCTTGCAGGGGCTGCTACACCACGTCCGAGGTCAGGGGCGGCAGCTGAGAGGAGCAACCCCACCTCCAAGGAGTAGTGGCTGTGTGGACACAGGAGGGCTGAGAGGAGCTACTCCATGTTCAAGGTCAGGAGAGGTGACCATGAGGAGATACCCCTTGTCCAAGGTAAAGAGCAGTGTCTGTGCTTTGCTGGAGCAGCCATGAAGAGATAACCCACGTCCGAGGTAAGAGAAACCCAAGTAAGTCAGTAGGTGTTGCAAGAGAGCATCAGAGGGCAGACACACTGAAACCATAATCACAGAAAACTAGCCAATCTGATCACATGGACCACAGCCTGTCTAACTCAATGAAACTAAGCCATGCCATGTGGGGCCACCCAAGACAGGCAGGTCATGGTGGAGAGGTCTGAACAGAATGTGGTTCACTGGAGAAGGGAATGGCAAACTAATTCAGTATTCTTGCCTTGACAACCCCATGAACAGTAGGAAAAGGTAAAATGATAGGATTTGAAAGAGGAACTCCCCAGGTCGGTAGGTGCCCAATATGCTATGGGAGATCAGTGGAGAAATATCTCCAGAAAGAATGAAGGGATGGAGCCAAGCAAAGACAATACCCAGTTGTGGATGTGACTGATGAAAGAAGCAAGGTCCGATGCTGTAAAGAGCAATATTGCGTAGGAACCTGGAATGTTAGGTCAATGAATCAAGGATAATTGGAACTGGTCTCACAGGAAATAGCAAGAGTGAACATCAACATTCTGGGCATCAGCAAACTAAAATGGACTGGAATGGGTGAATTTAACTCAAATGACCATTGTATCTACTACTGTAGGCAGGAATCCCTTAGAAGAAATGAAGTAGCCTTTATGGTCAACAAAAGAGTCCGAAATGCAATACTTAGATGCAATCTCAAAAACGACAGAATAATCTCTGTTTCCATGGCAAACCATTCAATATCATGGTGATCTAAGGCTATTCCCCAACCAGTAATGCTGAAGAAGCTGAAGTTGAACGGCTCTCTGAAGACCTACAAGACCTTTTAGAACTAACATCCAAATAAGATGTCCTTTACATTATAGGGGACTGGAATGCAAAAGTAGGAAGTCAAGAAACACCAGGAGTAACAGGCAAATTTGGCCTTGGAATACAGAATGAAGCAGGTCAAAGGCTAATAGAGTTTTGCCAAGAGCACACACTGGTCATAGCAAACACCCTCTTCCAAAAACATAAGAGAAGACTCTACACATAGACATCACCAGGTCAACACCAAAATCAGACTGATTATATTCTTTGTAGCCAGAGATGGAGAAGCTCTATACAGTCAGCCAGAACAAGATTGGGAGTTGACTGTGGCTCAGATCATGAACTCCTTATTGCCAAATTCAGACTTAAATTGAAGAAAGTAGGGAAAACCACTAGACCTTTCAGGCATGACCTAAATCAAATCCCTTATGATTATACAGCAGAAGTGAGAAATCGATTTAAGGGACCAGATCTGGTAGATAGAGTGCCCAATGAACTATGGATGGAGATTCGTGACATTGTACAGGAGACAGGGATCAAGACCATCCCCATGGAAAAGAAATGCAAAAAAGCAAAATGGCTGTCTGGGGAGGCCTTACAGATAGCTGTGAAAACAAGAGAGGCGAATAGCAAAGGAGAAAAGGAAAGATATAAGCATCTGAATGCAGAGGTCCAAAGAATAGCGAGGAAAGATAAGAAAGCCTTCCTCAGCGATCAATGCAAAGAAATAGAGGAAAACAACAGAATGGGAAAGACTAGAGACTTCTTCATGAAAATTAGATGTACCAAGGGAACACTTCATGCAAAGATGGGCTCAATAAAGGACAGAAATGGTATGGACCCAACAGAAGCAGAAGATATTAAGAAGAAGCAAGAATACACAGAAGAACTGCATTAAAAAGATCTTCACAACCAAGGTAACCACCATGGTGTGATCACTCACCTAGAGCCAGTCATCCTGGATGTGAAGTCAAGTGGGCCTTAGAAAGCATCACTACAAACAAATCTAGTGGGGGTGATGGAATTCCAGTGGAGCTATTTCAAATCCTAAGAGATGATGCTGTCAAAGTGCTGCACTCAATATGCCAGCAAATTTATAAAAGTCGGCAGTGGCCAGAGGACAGGAAGAGATAGTTTTCATTCCAATACCAAAGAAAGGCAATGCAAAAGAATGCTCAAACTACTGCACAATTGCACTCATCTCACACGCTAGTAAAGTAATGCTCAAAATTCTCCAAGCCACGATTCAGCAATATGTGAACTGTGAACTTCCAGATGTTCAAGCTGGTTTTAGAAAAGGCAGAGGAACCAGAGATCAAATTGCCAACATATGCTGGATCATCAAAAAAGCAAGAAAGTTCCAGAAAACATCAATTTCTGCTTTATTGACTATGCCAAAACCTTTGACTCTGTGGATCACAATAAACCATGGAAAATTCTGAAAGAGATGGTAATACCAGCCCATCTGACCTACCTCTTGCAGAAACCTGTATGCAGCTCAGGAAGCAACAGTTAGAACTGGACATGGAACAGACTGGTTCCAAAGAGGAAAAGCAGTACATCAAGGCTGTGTATTGTCACCCTGCTTATTTAACCTATACGCAGAGTACATCATGAGAATCGCGGGGCTGGAAGAAGCACAAGCTGGAATCAAGATTGCTGGAAAAAAATATTAATAACCTCAGATATGCAGATGACACCACCCTTATGGCAGAAAGTGAAGAGGAGCTAAAAAGCCTCTTGATAACAGTGAAAGAGGAGAGTGAAAAAGTTGGCTTAAAGCTCAACATTCGGAAAGGAAGATCATGGAATCTGGTCACATCACTTCATGGCAGATAGATGGGCAAACAGTGGAAACAGTGTCAGATTTATTTTGGGGGCCCTTCAAAATCACTGCAGATGGTGATTGCAGCCATGAAATTAAAAAACGCTTACTGCTTGGAAGGAAATTTGTGGCCAACCTAGATAGCGTATTCAAAAGCAGAGACATTACTTTGCCAACAAACGTCCGTCAAGTCAAGGCTATGGTTTTTCCAGTAGTCTTGTATGGATGTGAGAGTTGGACTGTGAAGAAAGCTGAGTGCTGAAGAATTGATGCTTTTGAACTGTGGTAATGGAGAAGACTTTTGAGAGTCCCTTGGACTGCACGGAGTTCCAACCAGTCCATTCTAAGGGAGATCAATCTAGGTTTTCATTGGAAGGACTGATACTAAAGCTGAAACTCCAATACTTCTGCCACTTCATGTGATGAGTTGACTCCTTGGAAAAGACTCTGCTGCTGGGGGGACTGGGGGCAGGAGGGGAAGGGGACGACCGAGGATGAGATGGCTGGATGGCATCACTGACTCGATAGATGTGAGTTTGAATAAATTCCGGGAGTTGGTGATGAACAGGGAGGCCTGGCGTGCTGTGATTCACGGGGTTGCAAAGAGTCGGACACGACTCAGCGACTGAACTGAATGACTGGCTGGCTGACTAGCACCTCCTGAATGTTTTAAAAATACTTGAGATGTGAAAGAAAGCAGTTACAAAAGACAACATGTTGTGTGACTCCATTCATATGAAATGTCCGGAATAGGAATATCCACTAAGATAGAAAGTAAATTAGTTACTGCCTACAGAGTAAGGAAGTGAAATGTAGGGGATAAAATTGGCTGCTAATGAGTATGTGTTTCTTTTCAGGATAACAAAAATGTTCTAGAATTAGATTGTAATGCTAGTTGTACAACTCTGTAAATAGACAAATAATCAGTGAATTGTATACCATAAATGAGTGAATTTTATTGTACATGAATTATATCTCAGTAAAGATGTGTAAAGAGAGACTGAATCAGAGCTAAAATTTCCATTTATATTGCTACACATTTATGTTTCCATTAATGTGAGAAATAATTGTTCCTGTGTGGTTTGTTGTTCCTTTACACCTTGATTTGATGCGACCATTAATTGAAATGAATTCTACAATGTATAATACTGTCAAATATGGAATTGCTATTTCTAAACCTCCAATTGTTCCTAAAATGTAAATAAATTTGTCCTAAGATTTATTAAATGATTAAAAATGGTTATGTGAATTAATAAGAGTGTTTTGCTTTACTTTTTCAACGTAATATTTAACTACAAAACTTTTATTCTTAGCCATATATCAGGAAATCTATAAAACATGGATTTAATGCATACTACACACCTTGGGTTTCTGTGGTGGCTCAGACTTTAAAGAATCTTTCTGCATTGCAGGAGACCTGGGTTCAATCTCTAGGTTGAAAAAATCCCCTGGAGAAGGCAGTGGCTACCCACTCTAGTATTCTTGCCTGGAGAATTCCACAAACAGAGGAGCCTGGTGGGCTACAGCCCATGAAGTCGCAAAGTGTCCGAAGTGACTGAGCGACTAACAATTTTCACTTTTACCACATATTACCATGTGTTATTTTAATTTATCAAAATATTGACTCCTTAAGGCAGAATTTTGCCTTTATTGATTGGTGCATTGCCAAAACATGTAGCAGTCTACCACAAAGTACACTCTAAATATGTATGTATTAACTGACTGCTTACTATTTTATTTTTTATAGCAGTTTTTATTAGTTTCATGGAACAATCAGAGAGATTACTACATTTGGTTTTTCCAAGTCATTTTCAGGTTTAAGGCACATATGGAATTAGATGAATCACCTTCAAGTAAACACCTCATTAAAATTAAATGTGTTAGGAATGCTTTATAGAGTTTTAGAGAGATCAGATGCATGGATTAACATTATATTTGTAAGAAATGAGTGATACCCACAAGCGTATGAATCCCACTCCCCAAGTCCCCACTCCAGGAAAAGAAACATTACTTGAATCTTTCATTCTGGTCCTTTAATCTTTTCTACTATTAAGATGTAAGAAAAGAGGAGAGTATCAAAATAAAGTGAAAGTGAAGTGAAGTCACTCAGTCGTGTCTGACTCTTTGCGACCCCATGGACTGTAGCCTACCAGGCTTCTCTGTCCACGGGATTTTCCAGGCAAGAGTACTGGAATGGGTTGCCATGTCCTTCTCCAGGGGATCTTCCCAACCCAGGGATCAAACCCAGGTCTCCCGCATTGCAAGCAGATGCTTTACCATCTGAGCCACCAGGGAAGCTCATCAAAATAAAGTCAGGATAATTATTTAGCAGAAAAAGGAAGAAAAGATGATAAATTCTCCATTTTAATTCCTACTTTTGACACTGAGGTGAAATTTGCTGATGGTGGTATTTGATGCCGAGGATTTAATGGGGGAAGAGATTGACTTTGCCATGAAGCATACCAAGCAGTCTGAGCAGAGTACAAACATATTTTCCTATTCAGGGGTTTGTCAACAACACAGTCAAAGTATACTTCTGTTTCCTATTTTATCAGCCTTTGTGACTTTACAATAAAGCAAGCACTGGAGTTGCCAATAGTTAAAAAACCTCTGTTACTTACATCTTGGGAACGAAAAGCAGCAGTTTTCCTCAGTGCTTGAGTCCTTCACGGGGCTGACAGCTCTGACACCAGAGAATCCAGTTTTCACAGTGAAGAAAAGCCAATAAACATTTGAAGAGTCGTATTGTATTCAGCACCAGTCAGTGATTCTTCAATAGTAATTTTTCTTTTTGGTCTGACTGCATACTGCTCACATCCTTAGTATAATTTTCATAGTTAGCTACTCGTTACATGTAATGAGAGAAAATGCAAGCATAGTTTAGAAAATATGTTCCTGTATAAACTCTAACAAAATTCCTCATCTCTGCTACTCCCCCAAGTTCTGGAGACTTCCAGAGACCATAAGTAGTGGATTTTATTTCTTTTTTCAAGTTAAATCTTTTCCATTTTATTCCCACCCATAACCCCTGGAGGAGGCAGGGCAACCCACTCCAGTATTCTTTATTGAAGAATCCCATGGAAAGAGAGCCTGGTAGGCTATAGTCCATAGCATTACAAAAGAGTTGGATGAGGCTGAAATGACAGCACTCACAGGTAATATTGTAATGTTCATTAAACAATCAGATATCTGTATTTTACTGCCACACTGATGTTTTCATCTCTCTATTAATATGTATCTACAATTTATCATAGGAGGAGGTATGGCACCCCACTCCAGTACTCTTGCCTGGCAAATCCCATGGGTGGAGGAGCCTGGTATGCTGCAGTCCATGGGGTCTCAAAGAGTTGGACGCGACTGAGAGACTTCCCTTTCACTTTTCACTTTCATGCATTGGAGAAGGAGATGGCAACCCACTCCAGTGTTCTTGCCTGGAGAATCACGGGGACAGGGGAGCCTGGTGGGCTGCTGTCTCTGGGGTCACACAGAGTCAGACACAACTGAAGTGACTTAGGCACTAGCCACAATTTATCATAATCATATATTCAGCAAATTCTCCAGTGTCTTTAATTTCTCATTCATAATTTTGTCTGTACACAATAAGACACAGGCTACCTTAGTACTGTAGCAAACACACATATCTAAAGGATAAACAAATGCCAAAAATTAAACAGTTTTTGTAAAGACAACATTCTATGGATCTACCAGAATCCATTTCCTTTAATGCTAAAACCAGCAATTTTATAGAATCATTTTTACTATAAACATATTTGGTAAAGACTGATAATTATCTCTTGAAATTCCAGTATGTGGAAAATATAGCTTCTCAGTTTGAAGGAAAGAAAGTCCCTAAAACACTGCCCAGAGATCTCTTCTTCTTCGTCTTCCCTTTCCTGGAGGCACTAATTGGAAAAAGAAGATGGAAAATGTTGTTTTGAGGGGCAATTCTTCATAGTATTTCTGTACATGTATGAAAGTTCTTATTCAAGACAATATTTTCAAGGATTTTTTAAAAATATCAAAACCCTTGAAAGATAAAGCTTTGTTTTATATTGCAAAATCCATTGAAAGATAGAAGGACAGAAGGCATTATTATTTCCTGAGATAAAAGGAATAATATCTCCCTCTGGGCCAAATGTTAGGTGGGTTTACTTACAGACCCTTTTATAAAACTGGGGTTATCTTAAGCTCAGGGTCTCTCAACTATAACACTTGCCCACTGAGTGCAGCTGTACTCACCTCTTTATGTTTTTCTTGAAATTTGTGGGACAAGGGGAACAAACAAAGCAAATCTGAAGCTGGTACTGACCCAGGAATCTTATACCTTCTACCAGTATCTATAAAAGTGTGATAACCTAACTTATTAGGTTGTAAGTAGGACAAACTCTCAGACCTTTGTAACAATTTTGGAGGTAATTGAAGGATGGAATACTAACAGAGACATGACTTTCTAAAAGAAGAAAGTAAAAGGATTTTATGTTTCTCATATCCCCAGGTTAAAGGATATGAGAATAGTTTCCAGGACTTGCAGCAAATGCTCTCAAGTTATGGGCAAGAAGTGATGGGGTGAAGTTAAGAACAATCCTATAACTTTTAATGATGCTTCAGGGTAGGAAGTAAGCTTGAAACAAGCTACCCAAATGAGTCTTTTGCTTGTCTTTATTCCTCTAGGTAGGAAATGGATGAATCAAGGAGTCCCAAAGCTGGTACACAGGGCTTTGGGTAAACTGAAAACAGGGGAAGTTTGATTGAGTCATATGTCTGTTTGAAATAAAAAGTAACTGTGACTTACTGGTAGAAAGCTGCTTTCTCTCTTCATGGCCACTGTCAGCTGCTTTGAGAAAACAGGCTGAGTATTCATTCTATGGATATAATTTGGGAAAATAGATCAGGGGAGGGAAGAACTCAAACTTTTTTAAACTCTGTTAGATGGAGAAGGAAATGGCAACCCACTCCAGTATTCTTAACTGGAGAATCCAAGGGACGGAGGAGCCTCATGGGCTGCCATCTATGGGGTCGCAGAGTCGGACAGAACTGAAGCGACTTAATAGGAGTGGATGCAGATACCCAAATCTCCATCTTACCCAGACTTGTGTGAGGAGGAGACATCTGTATTCAATTGTTGTGATTCAGCAAGATTCATTGTGGGAAAAGAAAGCTAACATGGTCGTATGTTTGGGGGCCTTTGGGCTAATTCATTGCACTGTTTTGTTGCTTCTAGACCTGCCTGTATGGTAGGAATTGGTGAGTTTTTGGAACTTCCCCATTCTACAAGTGCTAGAAAATCAGTCTGATTACGGAAGAGCTCACATAGAGAGAGACTAGTGAATACAATCTTTCTTGGCTTTTACCACAAGTGAATGGGTCATGATTTAGCATGAGATTCTTTCCCACTTGAGGCCCGATGCTTTCCTTTACAGATGATGTCTGTGTGTGGTAGGTCAGAAGCAGGAGTCTCAGTTGTCCTATTAACATATCTCTATCATCAATATAATGATACAATCCATTCCTTTGATAAGTCCCAAAGTGTTTTGGGACTATGTGGGAACATTCATGATTATCCATCCAACAGTCAAGGAAACACTATTGTCTCTTTGGATCCCAGGCATCAAAAAAGGGGGACTAGCCCCTTGTTGGGCATTTTGGACAAAAAGACAGAATAAGTCTCTGTGACTGATGACTGTTGATTGGAACCTCTGGAAAAAGAGACAACCTCTACCCAGAGGTGGTACTTGGAGTTTTGAACTTAAAATCTCCCTGTTAGAGCTTCCAGGTATACTTCTTCTTCTTCTTTTTTTTTTTTAATTGGAATATAATTGCTTTACAATGTTCTGCTAGTGTCTGCTTTGAAAAGTGAATCAGCAATGCATACACATATATTCCCTCAATCTTGAAACTCTCTCACATCTCCTCATCCCACCCCTCTAGCCATCACAAAGCACCGAGCTGACTCCCTATGCTATGCAGCTGTGTCCCACTAGCTCTCTGTTTTACAAGTGGTGGTGTATATATGTCAATGCTACTTTCTCCATTTATCCCACCTTCCCCTTCTAACCCTGTGTCCACAAGACCTTTCTCTACACCAGTGTCTCTATTCCTGCCCTGCAACTAGGCTCATCTATACCAGTTACATCTCTTTTGAAAAGTAGATATTTATCTTGTTGTTGTTCAGTCACTAAGTATTTTTCAATCTTTGTAACCCCATAAACTGCAGCACACCAGGCCTCCCTGTCCTTCACTATCTCCCAAAGTTTGCTCAAATTTATGGCCATTGAATTGGTGATGCTCTCTAACAATCTCATCGTCTGTCACCCTCTCCTCCTTTGCCTTCAAACTTTCACAGTATCAAAGTCTTTTCCAGTGAGTTGGCTCTTCGCATTGAAAGGTTGCTGCTGAAACACAAAAGACGCCAGAATTCTTGGCCTCCAGAGAAGAATTCAATCTGGGGCCAGAGACGAGGCTTGATCGCTCAGAGCTTTTGTTTAATAAAGTTTTATTAAAGTATAAAAGAGATAGAGAAAGCTTCTGACAGATATCAGAAGGAGGATGGAGAATGCCCCCTCCTTAGTGTTAGCAAGGGAGTTATATATTTTTAAATTAGTTATTACAATGAATCAAAAGAATGTCTGGAGGTTGTAAAGATCTTACTAGACCCAATCCCATAATTTGCATTTTAAGATAACAGGATAAGCCAGATTTTTAGGAAGTAGAAACTGTCCTCAGGCTGGATACATTGTTGTTATATAATCCTTCAGTTAAGTTCAGTCGCTCAGGTGTCCGACTCATCACAACCCCATGAATCGCAGCACGCCAGGCCTCCTTGTCCATCACCAACTCCCAGAGTTCACTCAGACTCACATCCATCGAGTCAGTGATGCCATCCAGTCATCTCATCCTCTGTCGTCCCCTTCTCCTCCTGCCCCCAATCCCTCCCAGCATCAGAGTCTTTTCCAATGAGTCAACTCTTCGCATGAGATGGCAAAAGTACTGGGGTTTCAGCTTAAGCATCATTCCCTCAAAAGAAAGGCTGAAGGGCTGATCTCCTTCAGAATGGACTGGTTGCATCTCCTTGCAGTCCAAGGGACTCTCAAGAGTCTTCTCCAACACCACAGTTCAAAAGCATCAATTCTTCGGTGCTGAGCCTGCTTGATGGTCCAACTCTCACATCCATACATGACCACTGGAAAAACCATAGCCTTGACTAGATGGACCTTTGTTGGCAAAGTAATGTCTCTGCTTTTGAATATGCTATCTAGGTTGGTCATAACTTCTAAGGAGTAAGTGTCTTTTAATTTCATGGATGCAGTCACCATCTGCAGTGATTTTGGAGCCCCCAAAAATAAAGTCTGACACTGTTTCCACTGTTTCCCATCTATTTCCCATGAAGCAATGAGATCAGATGCCATGATCTTCGTTTTCTGAATGTTGAGCTTTAAGCCAAATTTTTCACTCTCCCCTTTCACTTTCAAGAGGCTTTTTAGTTCCTCTTCACTTTCTGCCATAAGGGTGGTGTCATCTGCATATCTGAGGTTATTAATATTTCTCCTGGCAATCATGATTCCAGCTTGTGTTTCTTCCAGTCCAGCGTTTCTCATGATGTACTCTGCATATAATTAAATAAGCAGGGTGACAATATACAGCCTTGATGTACTCCTTTTCCTATTTGAAACCAGTCTGTTGTTCCATGTCCAGTTCTAACTCTTGCTTCCTGATCTTCATACAGATTTCTCAAGAGGCAGGTTACGTGGTCTGGTTTTCCCATCTCTTTCAGAATTTTCCATGGTTTATTGTGATCCACACAGTCAAAGTCTTTGGCATAGTCAATAAAGCAGAAATTGATGTTTTTCTGGAACTCTCTTGCTTTTCCATGATCCAGAAGATGTTGGCAATTTGATCTCTGGTTCCTCTTCCTTTTCTAAAACCAGCTTGAACATCAGGAAGTTCACTGTTCACATATTGCTGAAGCCTGGCTTGGAGAATTTTGAGCATTACTTTACTAGCGTGTGAGATGAGTGCAATTGTGCGCTGGTTTGAGCATTCTTTGGCATTGCCTTTCTTTGGGATTGGAATGAAAACTGACTTTTACCAGTCCTGTGGCCACTGCTGAGTTTTCCAAATTTGCTGGCATATTGAGTGCAGCACTTTCACAGCATCATCTTTCAGGATTTGAAATAGCTCAACTGGAATTCCATCACCTGAACTAGCTTTGTTCGTAGTGATGCTTTCTAAGACACACTTGACTTCACATTCCAGGATATGTGGCTCTAGATGAGTGATCACACCATCATGATTATCTGGGTGGTGAAGATCTTTTTTGTACAGTTCTTCTATATATTCTTGCCACCTCTTCTTAATATCTTCTGCTTCTGTTAGGTCCATACCATTTCTGTCCTTTATCGAGCCCATCTTTGAGTTTAAACTCAGTTGTTTGTTGTGTAATCATTAGTTCCAGGCTTAAAGATAAAAAAGTTTTATGTGACTAAGACTAAGGAATGTAGAGAAAAAAAAGTTTGTCCTTTCCTCTTCCTTGAGAATTCCAGACCCCCCTCTCCTTGGGGACCCCCAGACATCTTATCAACCTGCCTAGGAATTGACCCTCAGCATCAGGTAGCCAAAGTATTGGAGCTTCAGCTTCAATATCAATAACTCCAATGAATATCTAGGGTGGATTTCTTTTAGGATTGATTGTTTTCTTTTAGGATTAGCCTGCTACTGGGCTCTTGTTGGAAGTAAATGCCTGATGCATAGAGGTCATGTGACTCTCTGGCCTGGTTTCTGCATTTTGTGGTAGATCTGCTGGGATCCAATGATTATCATAGTATTAAGGGCCCAAAATGAAAATGGCATATTCAGAAACACAGCTGCTGACCCCAGGTGTATCTTGGCTTTATTAAAAACAAACAAACAAACAAATAAAATAAACTGACAGCTATACCTTAGTTTATGAGGCCTTTCTGCCTCACGCCACCTCTTGAAGTGGTGCTACTTAAACTAGGGTGTGTGATTCATAGTGGCTCCCCTAAGTGCCTAAAGTTTGTTCATGGATTGTTCAGCTAAGCAAAAACCAGATGTCTCCTAGGATGCTGCAGATCTTTAGCCTAATAATCAGCTCTGCAAACATCAGTCAGTATCAGATGAAGTCATTCTGTTTAGAAATCAGAAATCTGACTCTTGCTATTTGTACTTATGACCTAGATTTTTGGTCTATCACATGGAAAACTACTACATTAAAAGTCATGTGTGAAATAAATAGCTAGTGAGAACTTGTTATATGCTGTTGCCCTCCAATTAAAAAAAAAAAAAAAAGTCAACCCTCTTTGGGGTCACCAATTGTGGAAACAGATTACAGTTGTTGACTGAACTATCTGGGTCATTCACATAGATTCCCATGAAGAAAAAGGGCCCATTTTCTGATAAGATCTATGGTAATCAAATCATGGATAGAGTCTGGCTCTGATGATAATAACAATAATACCTACTTCATAGGGTTATTTGCAGGTCAAATGGGATTAGATGAATTATAAAATTTGAACAGTTCCTGGAATATAGTTAGTTCATATAAATGCTAGCTATTCTTAATAGTATCATTAGATTTCTTATCATAGGGTCTTCTTTATTTTCTTTCTCAGCATTGATGGAAGTCATTGAACAATTAACTTTATTCCCTGTCCCAAAACAGAAACTCATTTGCAGGTTGTAGCTTCTCAAACAGTGGGGATTGCTGTATTTCTGTGAACATTGGCTGTACTTAAAAGTAAGAGAAACTGTGGGCTCCTACCTTACTCCCTTTCTTCCATCTAGGTTTATCTGCACTATATCTCAGACTCCTCCAAATTTGAGGTATGTTGATGACTTGATTGTTTTTTTTAAGCACCCTTATAAATTTCCACTGTGTGAAACTACCCCTTTAACAATTTTAGGCAGATTCTAGAAAAATATTGTTCTTTTTAATTCTTAACGTTTGAACTATTAGTACTAAAGAAATAATATTTTTTAATTTCTCTACAGACTTTATACCAGAAATATTATTAATTGTGAAAAGTATAGGTGTTATCAAGAGACAATACTGTACAGAAAGTATAAAGGGACATATTAAAAATTTATTGATTTTTAATAGAAAACATTCAGAAAATTATCTGCACAGAGATGGCTGAACTAAGCAGAGATGTCACAGTGTATTTCCATTTGGAGGAGCTATCACCTGAGTTGATCAGATCTTTGTAGGGATGGAAAGCTACCACTGACATCTTCTGAAAGTAGCAATTATTTTAACAGGTCTAAGTTCTAATCTCCCAACCATTCTCTGGAGTAAGGTTTCCTTATATGGCAACTCAGCTATGTGCTTCCTATGAACAAGAAATAATGAGGCTGCATGAGTTGGGGGTTAATATGCAGTAATCCAGAATTTTAAACTAGAACCATTTCACAGGAAGCCCAGAGTCTTACCACCTAGCAGGAATTATTGCCGTAGTATGCAAAAATATAATAATCACATTAGTAATTTTGGTTTTTATGTAGGTTTGTTAGATCCTGAGTCATTGAACAAAGAACTCAAAAAATTTAAAGCAAAGTGCTTTGTTTCAAAACATAGTTGAAACTATATATTTTACTTTCTAAAGTGCACTATAGTAATTTGTTTTCTATGAATTAAAAGAAATCATTCTATTGACTAATGTCTGTATTGTATGTATACATAAAAGGAAGATTCAAAAATGAAAGTTGTAATTCCTTTTCAAATCAAGATGGAATGCTAGGAATTTGGTCTATTTTTCCAATGAAAACAAATACAAAAACCAGACAAAATGCACAAAATAATGGCTTTTAAGACATTGGACATCAGGCAATAAAGTGTAATGATCCTAAGGGAAAATGAAACAAATGAGGTGAGTCTTGTAATTAGCCTAACTCAGTGTCTACAGAGAGTTTCTAGGCCACAGTGCCAGCACAGTTAATCCTTGTGGAGTCTGGTATTTCCCTGAATTTAGGAATCAGAATTAGAATGCTGGAAAGAATAAGGAGGCTAGGGCTTAGAATACTGAATACCGAATAGGAGAGAGCTAAATCAAGGGACAGCTCTGGGGATCTCTGGAGGGTCTCCCACAGGTTCTCAGCTGAATGATGACTAGGGAATACATGGGAATGAATCACCCAGGATCAGAGAAAGAACCATCAGAAAGAACTGTAACACAGCCAATAACTCACATAGAATAGAAAAACCACATAATTCATGGGACACTGGGAAAATCACTCAGAAGCCAGCTATCCTCAAAAGGATCCTAACATTCCAAGAAACTTAACTTCATCCAGAATATAGTTCAAGAATATTTTTCAGAATAAAAATATCCATCACTTAACATAATAAAAGTCAGGAGCTGGAATTCAATAAAAAATTGCCAGATGTGCAAGAGGAATGAAAATACGATCCACAATGAGGAGAAAACCAGTCAACTGAAGCAAATTAAAAAAAAAAAAAAATGTTGCTAGTGTTAAAAATATGCATAAGAATCTTATGAGTTCTTATATGTTTATGCTATATATTCAAAAAGATAACAACTGTACATGTTAAGTAGACAATGGGAGTGGTTTAGTTGCTAAATTGTGTACCACACTTGCAACCCCATGGACTGTAGCCTGCCAGGCTCTTCTGTCCATGGGATTCTCCAGACAAGAATACTGGAGTGGGTTGCCATTTCCTTCTCCAAAGTAGACAACGGGAGACATAAAAAAGCTTCACATCAGAATTCTAGAGATGAAAATTCTAAGGTCTGAGATGAAAACAAACAAAAAAAAACAACAAAAAAAATTAAACTAGATGAGATTAATGATATAATTTTTTTTTTTTTAAAAAGGGGCGAAAAAAGAGAGGAAATGTACTTGGCTGACTTTATTTTTCTGGGCTCCAAAATCACTTCACAGGATGATTGAAGCCATGAAATTAAAAGATGCTTACTCCTTGGAAGGAAAGTTATGACCAACCTAGAGAGCATATAAAAAAATAGAGACATTACTTTGTCAACAAAGGTCTGTCTAGCCAAGGCTATGGCTTTTCCATTGGTCATGTATGGATGGGAGGGTTGGACTATGAAGAAAGCTGAGCACGGAAATATGAACTGTGGTGTTGGAGAAGACCTTTGAGAGTCCCCTGGACTGCAAGGAGATGCAATTAGTCCATTCTAAAGGAAATCGGTCCTGGATGTTCATTGGAAGGACTGATGTTGAAGCTGAAACTCCCAATACTTTGGCCACCTGATGCAAAGAGCTGACTCATTTAAAAGACCCTGATGCTGGGAAAGATTTAGGGCAGAAGGAGAAGGGTACGACAGAGGATGAGATGGCTGGATGGCATCACCGACTCAATGGACATGGGTTTGGGTGGACTCTGGGAGTTAGTGATAGACAGGGAGGCTTGACTTGTGGTGGTTCATGGGGCCGCAAAGAGTCGGACATGACTGAGCAACTGAACTGAACTGAACTATACTAAAAAAGTCAATGAGAGATTAATGACAGAATAGCCGTTGCATAATAAAAGATGAAAATACATGAAGAAGTATTAGTAGAAATTATCAAAAAGAAAATGGGCACAGCATTTACGAACTGTGGGCCAACTTCAGGTTGCCTAACCCACAAATAACTGCAGTCTCTGAAAGATAGAAGAGGAGGGAATCAAAAACAAACAAACAAGCTGTGACTAAGTAATGGTCAATTCTAAAATTTATGAGTATTGTAAACTCACATATGTCAAAAATTCAATAAAAATCAATTTCAAGAAACATGAGATAAACTCCACCAGGTTATATTGTAAACTAGCCGCTAAAAAACCCATATATAGAGAAACAGAGAAAAAAGACACATTACTCATGAGGAGTGATAGCAGGTTACTCATTGACACCATACAGACTGAAAAATGTTTTGGTGATAACTTATAAGTATTTAGAAAAAAGAACAATCATCTCTGAATTGTACACCCAATGAAAATAGTTTCAACATTCAAAACAAAAATAATGTCCTTTTTAAACATAAGATAAAAGAATGAATTTATGACCTAAATCCATGAAGAGATGTTAAAGGCAGAAAGAATACAATTCCAGTTTGAATCTGGAGCTAGGCAAAGAATTAGGAGCACTGAAAATTTTGTGGGCAAATGCAAAACATTTTTTTTTTCCATTATTGAATCTCTCAGAAAGGGAAAGTACTACTTTAAAGGAAAAGCAACAAAAATGAATTGTGACCTTTATAAAATAGAAAGAAAGAAAATATAAGACAGCAGAAGCATCAATGCCAGGAAAGGAGAAATTGACATAGACTGTTGTATTTATTATTATTATTATTATTATAAGTGAAGTGGTAGATCACTTGAGAGTAGAGGGTGACAGATTAAAGATGTTCAACAATCAAATTAAAAATTGTTATAGTTAAAAAGTCAACAGAGGACATAAAATGAAATCATATAATATGTTCAATGAAATAAAATGAAGAGGCCCAAAGTTCTATTTGATTTAATTCTATCCTCTTTTACAGCTTCCCAAGTGAGTCAGTGGTAAAGAATCTGCCTGCCAATGCAGAAACCCTGGGAGATGTGGGTTTGTTTCCTGGGTGAGGAAGATCCCTGGAGGAGGAAATGGCAACCCACTCCAGTATTCTGTCCAGGATAATCCTAGGGACAGGATAGCCTGGTGGACTTACAGTCCAAGACGTCACAAAGAGTCAGACCCAACTGAGTGACAGTGCCTGCTTGGCTTATCCACTTTTTATGTTCTATGTAGCAATAGAGTAAAACTAGATGTTCAATAAACATATATTAATTAAAATATTTGAAGTATTGTGAGACATTGAGGAAAGACAGAATAACCATGTGAATCTCTCAAGCTTATAGTTGGTGCTAGGATGGACAAATTGATGTTACAACATGTTCTAATGAACTTCCCTGATAGCTCACTTGGTAAGGAATCCACCTGCAATGCAGGAGACCCCAGTTCAATTCCTGGATCGGGAAGATCCCTTGGAGAAGGGATAGATTACCCACTCCAGTATTCTACGGCTCACCTTGTGGCTCAGCTAGTAAAGAATAATATGCCTGCAATGCGAGAGACATGGGTCAGATTCCTGGGTTGGAAAGATCCCCTGGAGAAGGGAAAGGCTACCCACTCCAATATTCTGGCCTGGAGAATTCCATAGACTTTATAGTCCATGGGGTCACAAAGAGTCAGACATGATTGAGCAGCTTTCACTTTCTTTAAAGTTCTAAAATTCTTGGTAATATGAGAAGTTGGCCTGAAAAATAGAAGGGATAAAATGCAAACCAGAACGTGATATAGATCTATAACCTTAGCTTAAGTGACAGGGGATTTTCATCAAGGTTGGTAATCAATGAGACAGTGTACCAATTTGGCACATTTAATTTTTTCATGGTCTGTCATTACTGTCAAAGAGTTTCCTTTCATTTTACTTAATATAAATGCAAAGATCAGTTTAAATAGGCAGAAGTCAATAAAGCATTATTCCTGTCCATCTCTCAATAACTGGAGGCATCTTTATATTATTATTTCACATCAAGAAGTTCCCTGGTATCTTAACTCAAGTACAACATAATTGTCTCTTTAAGGTTGTGGCAAATTCTTTGGTTGATTGGTTTTATTTTTTTAAAGTCATAGAGACAAAACTCAACTAAAATGAAGAACCTGAACATTTCTTAGCTGGAACGATTTCCACTGTCAAAAATCATTATACACACACCGTATTATGTTTTACAGGTTACAATATTTTACCATTGTTCTTTTAGGAGATAACTTAAATGAAAAAGTAACTTGTAACTACACAGGGATCAAGTAAGGTGATTCAATCTCTCTTGGATACTTGGTTATGAGAAAAGCCATGTTCAGGGATATTTGTAATTGAAAAGATAGATGAGACGACCCAGAAATAAACTTTTCCTTTAACATATTTAACACACAGTTAATGCACACAAGCTAATCTATGTTTGAAGCAATCATGAAATATTTAACATAAGTTTTAGAAATCAAAGATATATGTTACTCACTGTAGATTACAACAAAAAATGAAAAAATATATTAGTCTTATAAGGTAGAAATTGGCACATTCATTTGTTAAATGAAACTAAAAAGAGTGCAATGACTATTTTGTTTAGTTATTGAAATTTATTTTAATTCATCCTACATTTTCAAATTCTAATTGTTATAATGTTAAAAATCTGAAATGAAAATGATACTTTGAAATGGAATACCTTGTATCTAGAAATGAATTAATAGCAGAGGATTAGTTTCATATGTTAGTTTATGATACTAAATACACATTTTCACATATATTAACTGGTGAATCATATTCTCTTTTGATAATTAAAAAAGCAATATTTATGCAGTTCTTGGTAATCCATTTACCTTGAGAGAAATAAAATTTTTTAACTTGATAATTTCTGATTTATTGTATCAGACATAAGGTTAAGTGTATGAGTACTTACAGAAGTTGTATACTGTCTGTGCAGCTTGAATTTAAGTTTATAAATTAGTGCCATAATAATCAATATCTACCTAATGCACCCCTTAAACTGTGCATATTTCATTAATTTTGCATTAGTTCAACTATCTTAGAGATCCTGACTAGTATTAAAAATGAAAGCATCCTGGTTAATGGATGATTTATTGTAACACAGTATACAAAGAAGACGCTCAATTGCCTATTTGCTAGATTGTAACAAGGTGAAATACCATTGATAATATCTACTTGTGCATTTATATAAATCCCTTAACCCTCTTCCACTGTATTTCTAATGTGATTATCTTGGTCAAATATGTTTCCCTCTATTTTATCTGACTCTATCTCACTATCTTTTTAATCTGCTAGTTCTTTGTGTATTTAGGGACCATCTCCAACCATTTTCCTTTATTGTCTATATACTCATCTCTGCTTTTTTTCCTGCTCATTTCAGCCAATAAATTCTCTTGAATATTTGAGTGTCTCCAAACAAAAATGCATAATCCATGTAGAAAAGAATTCTTGGGTTTAAACCCTGACTCCAAAGTTTTCTAGTTGTGTGATCTCTGTTTTTCAGTAACTTCATCAGTAAAATGGTGAGAATAACAATATCTACAGCATTGAAATATGTACATTACCATATGTGAAACAGATCACCAGTCCAAGTTCAATGCATGAAACAGGGCACTCAAAGCTGGTGCACTGGGACAACCCTTAGGGACGGGAAGGGGAGGGAGGTGGAAGGGGAGTTCAGGATGGGGGACACATGTGCACCCATGACTCAATCATGTCAATATATGGCAAAAACCACTACAATATTGTAAAGTAATTAGCCTCCAATTAAATTAACTAATTACAAAATAATATCTACTTCTTAGAGTTTGTAGCTTAAATGAAGAAAAATGCAAGAGCACTTTGAATCATGCTTGATACTATAGTAATATTTGCTATCGTTATTCTTTTTTTTTAATTTTTTTTATTTATTTTTTTTTTTAGTTTTTTATTTTTTAAAATTTTAAAATCTTTAATTCTTACATGCATTCCCAAACATGAACCCCCCTCCCACCTCCCTCCCCATAACATCTTTCTGGGTCATCCTCATGCACCAGCTCCAAGCATGCTGCATCCTGCGTCAGACATAGACTGGCGATTCAATTCACATGATAGTATACATGTTAGGATGTGTATAACGGACTTTTGGACTCAGAGGGAGAGGGAGAGGGTGGGATGATTTGGGAGAATGACATGCTATCGTTATTCTCTTCACCAATATATTTAATATAGGAAGCCAGACTCAAACTGCCATTTGCAAGTAAACCTGTTCAATCTAATTAATATGATTGTTTTCATAAAATTATTGATTCTGTAAAAAGAACTGAATAATTCATAAAATATTTCTGTGGTATAATTTAACATTATGTAGGAGAAAATTTTTAAAAGTTTATTAGCCTATGCATCTGCCATTTTATCCTCTGGTTTATATCTTAAGGCAATAGTCAAATAAAAGAGAAAATTAAAAATATATTTATCAGTTAGTTAGTTCAGTAGCTCAGTCACGTCCGCCTCTTTGCGACCCCATGAATCGCAGCACACCAGGCCTCCCTGTCCATCACCAACTCCCAGAGTCTACCCAAACTCAGGTCCATTGAGTCGATGATGCCATCCAGCCATCTCATCCTCTGTTGTCCCCCTTTCCTCCTGCCTTCAATCTTTCCCAGCATCAGGGTCTTTTCCAATGAGTCAACTCTTTACATGAGGTGGCCAAAGTATTGTAGTTTCAGCTTCAACATCAGTCCTACTAATGAACACCCAGGACTCATCTCCTTTAGGATGGACTGGTTGGATCTCCTTGCAGTCCAAGGGTCTCTCAAGGGTCTTCTCCAACACCACAGTTCAAAAACTTATTCTTCGGCGCTCAGCTTTCTTTATAGTCCAACTCTCATATCTGTACATGATCACTGGAAAAACCATATCCTTGACTAGATGGACCTTTTTTGGCAAAGTAATGTCTCTGCTTTTCAATATGCTATCCAGGTTGGTCATAACTTTCCTTCCAAGGTGTAAGCATCTTTTAATTTCATGGCTGCAATCACCATCTGGAGTGACTTTGGAGCCCCTGAAAATAAAGTCTGACACTGTTTCCACATGAGGCTAACCAAACTTTGTTTATGATATGTTCTAAAAATGGGAAAACTTAAAGTCTAAGGATAATAGAGTGATTCAAAAACTACTATATAACCATATAAGGAGAGTGGGCAGATATAAAAAATAATACTCTAGGTGCTTATCTCTTAAGCACCATAGAAAATATGTTTTATTTTCCCCCCATATTTAATAACATAGGCTTTGAGCCCAGATGGCTTGTCGTCAAATCTCAGCCCATTCAACCTATAATTCTGGGCTTGGACAAATAATCTCTCCAATCTTTTTTTTTTTTTTTCCCCTAGGTAAAATAAGTTTGTGAGGATTAAACATATCATTAATTTGAAATAGAATTTAGCACATTAAAATGTTTCATAATACTAAAAGTATTAATTTTACTACTGCTGCACAAGAATAATATTTCAAAATTTTCTAGAAATTTGTACATTGCATCTCGCTTTTCAAAATGATCATCCTGAATTGAAAGATCTATTTTGTAAATATGAAGAATTAGTTGTTTCTAAATCTGCAATTCCATAATCTCATCTAAGCTTTACAACTTTGTTGCAAATGCCTGTGGTTTTGATGTATTGCTGTCTGTATGCATGCTAAGTCACTTTAGTCATATCCGACTCTTTGCAACCCCATGGATTGTAGCTCGCCAGCCTTCTCTCTCCATGGGATGCTCCAGTTAAGAATACTGTAGTGGATTGCCATGCCCTCCTGCAGGGAATCTTTCCAACCCAGGGATTGACCCAGTGTTTTTTAAGTCTCCTATATTAGAAGCCAGGTATGTTCCCACTAGCACCTCCTGGGAAGCCCTATACAGCTGTTTTATTGCTGTTCAGTCACCCTCATGGACTGCAGCACATCAGGACTTCCTGTCTCTCACCATCTCCTGAAGTTTGTCCAAGTTTATGTCCATTGCATTGGTGATATCATCTCATCCTCTGATGCCCTCTTCTCCTTCTGCCCTCAATCTTTCCCAGTATCAGGGACTTTTCCGATGAGTCAGCTGTTCTTATCAGGTGACCAAAATACAGCTTCTGCATCAGTCCTTCCAAGGAGTATTCAGGGTATATTTCTGTCTGGGTATTGCTAAATATGCAAACTCAGAAATTCCAACTATGCCCTCATAATCTCCTTCACATCAACTTTCTCTTCTGCAGTCCTCTATTTGTTAATATATTGCTATATAGTAAGAATTTTAAAAATGATAGGCTCAGATTTCAATAAATTTCTCTTCCTCGTCTTTCATATCAAATTGGTTACTCTGAACTGAATATCCTCCTGGAAGGCTTACATTGAAGACCTACCCTTAAAGTGACTATATTGGAGATGAGACTCCTGGAGGCAATTACAGTTGGATGAGATCATGAGGAAGGAACCCTTATGATGGGATTGTGGCTTTATAAGAAGAGTTAAGAGAGATACTGTTCTCTCTTCCACATGAGGACAAAATTAGAAGGCAACAACCCAGGAAGAGTGTTCTCCACCAGGAAACTAATCTATCAGGAACTTGATCACAGACTTGCTAGGTTCCCAAACATCTATTGTTCAAACACCCATGCTGTGCTTGGTTGCTTCAGTCATATTTGACTCTTTGTGAACCTGTCGACTGTAGCCCACCAGCCTCCTCTGTCCACAGCATTTACTGGACAAGAATATTAGAGTGGGTTCCCATTTCCTCCTCCAGGGGATCTTCCCAATACAGGGACTGAACTCAAGTCTTTTGTGTTTCCTGCATTGGCAGGCTGATTCTTCACCACTGAGTCACCTGGGAAATCTTGGTTACCATAATCTAGTCAATGATATTTTCTTATAGCAGCCCTGGCAGACTAGGTTGTCAGGAATCCATTTATGCAGATTAGTTTAGGATCTCTATCTCTAATCAGAGTATCACTACATCCTCCTCACTGTCTTTGTAAGGTATGAATCTTCCCTTTACAATATTTCTATCAAATGTTACTGAACATTTTTTTCCAGCAAGTAATTTGATAATATCACTCCTTTACAAAAAGCAAAACCAAATTTATCTTAATTTCCTGTTATTAAGTGTAAAAACAATCTATACTCCTTACTTTTTATACTGATTGAGCACAAAATAGGTAAACACACAAATATTAGCTTTAGGAGTGCCTAGAAAGTGATTAAAACATTATGGTTAATGTGTTAGCTACCCCTGCTTAATTTAGCTGCTAAAACTAATGTAGCAGATGTTGCTGATGCCCCAACACAATTCTCTTCCATGGCATGTGTGCTCAAATCCCAGCCTTTGTGAGTTTTGGTTAATAATTCATTGTTGCCCCCTCTATGGTGACCATCCTTTGACCAAATGGGAGCCTTCTAACATTGGAGGCTACTCCCCACCCCTTTCCCCCACCCTATCTTCCTTGGACAAAAGGCCTCTGCCAATGATAAGTTTATACTGGGGTAGGAAATGACCTGCCTTTCCTCGGTAGTGCACAAATATGTGCTTTAGGCTTCTGGATCAGAGATATTTCTACTTACCTGAATTCCCTAACCTGCTTCCTATGCTCCATTTTCCCTTATAGCATTTCCTTAATAATCACTTTATAATAATTCCATGCCTCAGGTTTTGCTTCTCAGAAACCCCAAATAAGGGAAACAACACTATCATTATTATTCATAAGTTTGTAGATGAGTCGGATGGTTCTTTGGGTCCTGGGTGACTGTGCATTTTGTCTGTGATTGCCTGTGGGCTTGGAAGGTAGCCCTGTTATTGTGCCTGGGCTCTCTCACATGGTTGGGGTTGATTGGCAGTCAGCTGCTCCTGGGCAGCTCAGCTCTCTCCCATGTGTTCTCTTACATCTCTTCAATAGGCTAACCTAGACATGTTTTCAGTAGATCACAAAGGAGCAAGAGAAAGAAGTCCAAAAGACCTCTCCAACTCTCAGTCACCTCTGAACCATTTAATTCAAGAAAGCAAGTTACAAGCCAGCCTATCTTTTATTTCTGATCATAAAGTAAAAGGTCTTTGGTGTTTGAAAGCTTTATGTCTTCACTCAGCTTATATTGAACCTTTTGTCAGAATGTCTTCAAAAGGAGTGAAAGAGTGACAGGTGGAGAAAGAATCTTTGGTAAAGAAACCTGGATCCAGGTCATTATTTGTTTGCATGTTTATCCTTCTTATTACATTGGATTACTTTCCCTCAGAGGAAAAGTAATTAATAGATCAGTCCTATTAATGATTATGTTGAATTTATTTATTACTCAAAGACTCATTAAAGTCCCATATGTACCCATCATTCTATTAGGCACTGAAGATTTGAATTTCAATCAATTTTTCCTTTTATATTTTTCTTATCCATTTCTTTTGAATTTGCATTTACTTTACTTTTTTTTTTTCAGAAAGATGTCACATTCATTCTCATGTCAAACTTTTCAAAGTTATATTACAAATCTCATTTCCATCAGTCCAGGCTCCATTATAGGTATATTTTGAAGCAGGTCCTTTTAAGTTCAACAATCATATTAACTGACAAGTTAAAGACAGGAGTAATTAGAGCATGAAATATATACTTCAGGGTCACCTTACATTTGCAGTGTAAATCATGATCCAAAACACTAAATCACCTAGATTTTGACAAGGAGCCTTCAGCTAATTTCCTTATCTTTGGAGGAGTACACCCTTTAGCTTGTTAGTAGAAGTTGCTAATATTGGAAATGTATAAACAGGACGAGCCCATCCATGCATATAGGCACCTTCTTCTTAAAGTAGAAATTTTCTCTTTCCCTTGCATAATAGTTTACTGAAAAGTCTTTTTGATTTATGCTCTTTGGTTATCTTCTGAATAAAAACGAGGAAGGGTTCTACTCTCTTATTTTGTATTCCTGATATAGAATGTGGGAAGATCAAATGGTAAGTGAGACAATCAAATTAGTTTTTATTGTTTCCATAGATTTTCATACTAAACAGAAAATTTTTTCTTCTGAGACTACTTTTAGAGAGAAGAAATAAAAGATCACTCAAACCTTATGTAAATAACTGTAACAGTGATGATTCTACCAAAAATCTTTACTTTTATGCTTATTGAGTTAAATAGTATGCAAAAGTATACCAGAGTGTGATATAAACTTTGATTAGAAAATACTTTTGAATGTTCCTACCTCTAACAAATGCAAGAGATTCAGTTCACCTTCACTACAAATATAAATATCACTTATAGAAGAGTGAATTGGTCATCTAAGATGTCAGAATACCCAGGCATAGTTTAGACTGCTATGATAGAAAAATATCATTTTCACTGTGAGTACAGACTGTTTAATTTATATCTATCCACCTGCAATGCAGGAGACCCTGGTTCAATTCCTGGATTGGGAAGATCCCCTGGAGAAGGGAAAGGCTACCCACTCCAGTATTCTGGCCTGGAGAATTCTATGGACTATATAGTCCATGGAGTTGCAAAGAATTGGACATGACTGAGACTTTCACTTCACTTCACACGATTAAACAAAAGAACATAAGTTTTAGAGCTAGACAAAATTAGGTTTTATTTTGCAATGAACCATTTACCAGCTGAGAACTTTAGTAAATAATTTAACCACCCTAAATGTCTCATTTCTTTTTCTGAAATTATGGATGTTAATATCTCTTTTAAGAGTTAATTGTGAGGTAAAAAATAATCTAGACATCTAGCTTAATTTCTTGCATTGAATATACAATATGTGCAACTTACTGCTGTTATTATTATTATGAATGTTGTTTTATTGATGTTCTTATTATTGAGAAAATAGTTCAAGGTAATAACTCTTACCAGGCAATTTATTTTAACAAGTAATTCTTATATAAAAAGTAAACAACTAACTCTAGAATATTTGATAAACTGCCCTATGTTTAAGGTAATTAAAGATAGCACTGGGAAGAAAAGATTTCTCTCTAGTAAGTAGGTACATACTCCAAAAATCTTGACCTCTTGAGCAATGATAATTTAGTAAAAGTCAAAGCAGTATTGATTTTCTGAAATGACAGGAGTTTTGCCCAGTTAAATAAATTGTTAGCAATGTTTATTAAACTGTATTTCAGTTAACTTAAGAGACTGATTCCTAAAAGCAGGCTAAAAAAGAAGAAAGTATGGTCCAGTGAATGTTGACTTAAATGTAGCATTTAAGTTTATTCCTTCTAAAGTAATATGAAGAAAACAATATCAGACAGGGTTCACTTTAACACTTTTTTCTGAGTGAAATGCCTTGTCAATTACTTGTTCTTTTGTTCTCTATTTGAAATAGTATGAAAGTAAAAATATTTTTAAAGTGAAATAATGAAAAAGAAATTATATACAATCACCCTGCTCACTAATGTAACATTTTAAAATCTTACTATGTTATTTCTTCTAGAATGATCAAATGTTAGATTCATATAAACATTTAAATAAAGGTACTACAGGCAGATTTTCAAAGGAAAATAATATTCTGAAAGAAGCATGTCTTATGATAATGTTTAAAAATAAAACTGGAAAACATGCTTTATCAAAAAATATTTTCATATGGATAAAGAATTTTGATAAATTAATGATAAAATGCATTTATATACTCCTTAAACTTAGAAAGTACCTTTCTACTATGTAAATAAGCATGACAGCACTTTTATAGTCATTGTCATCCCAATTTTCATATTATCTTATTAGATTAATTAAAATATTAATTTCTAGAGGTTCAGAGTAAAACAAATTTCCATGATGCTATTATCAATATATATTTTAATGAAATCTTATAAATATAAAATACATATCATAAGGAAAAGAAATGTTTTAAAAGTGTAAAGACAGAACTATCAGAGATACATAATATATGAAAAACAACTTTTTATCTTTATATCATTGCTCAGTGACTAAGTTCTGTCTGACTGTTTGTGACTCCATGAACACCAGGTTTCCCCCTGTCCTTCACTAACTCCCAGAGTTTGCTCAAACTCATGTCCATTGAGTCGGTGATGCTGTCTGACCATCTCATCCTCTGTCCTCCACTTCTCCTCCTGCCCTCAATCTCTCCCTGCATCGGGATATTTTCCAATGAGTCAGCTCTTCACATCAGGTATTTTGTTGGTTATCATATTATTTAAGTTTAATGCATGAAATTTAAATTATAAATTCTTACCTATTTCATAATTTACCAACTGGGCTAATCAGTTCTAACTTGCAAAGTATGTTTCCCTTTTTCCACTATGTTAGAAAGCATATAAGATTTGTACAAGATATTCATAAAAACTGGAAAGTGTGTTTTTCTTTTTTCTTTGAGATCTGAATTATGTCACCTTAACTGTATGAATATCTTGGTGTTTTAGAAATTTCAAGAGAATTTGCAGGTGCAAGCTACAACCTTTTAAAATATCTTGCTAGGCATACTAACTTTGTTGAGTAATCATCTTTCCCTTTATAAACTATCTTCACAATGTCTTGAGAATTTCCATCATTAAGGCATACTAGAATTTTTTGAATGGGTTTCCCAGGTGGCTCAGTAGTGAAAAATCCACCTGCCAATTCAGGAGTTGCAGGAGATGCGGGTTTGAATCCTGTGTCAGGAAGATCCCCTGGAGGAGGAAATGGCAACTCACTCCAGTATTCTTGCCTGAAAAACCCCATGGACAGAGGAGCCTAGTGGGCATGGAGAATATTTGAGTGGTATTCAGATGGTTTCTTGCCAATAAAAGAGCCTTTAAAAGAAAACATGTTTGAAACCTATGTGAAAGTGTGTCTATTTGTCCTTTCAGTGTCATATTGCACTATTAACAGGCCCGCCCAAAGATTATTTGATTTTCTAGGGGAGAAAAAAAGATTTTTATATTGACTTTATAGGCCAAGTGGTTAGAGCTTAGACACTGGAAAGTTATATGCTTACTTACAGATATCTGTCAAGTAGAAAACATATTACCAAAGATTATGATTTTCTTGTTAGGATACAAAAACCAGTTATGGGGTAACTTAATGATCTTATTCTAATATTACATTTAAATGCCTTTCCTTATAAACTATGCAAATACTTATTCATCAGATGTTCTTGGAAGCAGCCTTCTCATATAACAGTCCCCTCATTAGTTAATGAGTTGAATAAAATCTTTGATATGCAATTATTCTGTATTTGTATAAGGGTCATGTATTAAATTCTGAAAATTATATTTTGATAGAATAAAGCTTAAAAGAATAGTGCCCATTAAATTTAAAAAGATTAAAATTTAATAATTAAACAATATTTTTATTAAAACAAAATTTATTGCAAAATTAAATTGTATTTAAAATGGATTCATGATTTTAAAATTTAAAACACTGGTATAAACCCTGGAAAACTCACTGTCTTTAGTTTCTTCTATACAAGCTTATATTGTCTTTAAGATCAGCTGAAGTATTATTGCATTTTCTATCATTTATTATGTGTCTTTCTTCACATCACCAGTAATCTATTATCATTGGATGGGCCTGTTTATGAAATATCCATTTTACTGTATTCTTACAGTTCAGAAAAAAAGAGACTTGAGAAAGAGAATGGATCTGATTGAGGGAATCTGACTGTTTCTAGAAAGTGAAGTGCAAGTCTGGTTGTGAATGTTAAGTGCCACTGGCTACAGCTCTTTGGAGCCGTATTTCTTGTTCCTGTCAGGTGAGTTCAACAAGGTAGAAAAGTTATGATCTACCTGGAGGTTTCACTTGTAAAGGATGTTTACTTGTAAGGCCATTTGACTGCACTTAGTGCACAGAAGAGCAAGCCTTTGACCTCATGACAAGTAAAGGAGGGACAAAATGAAATGTTCCATTCAGAGGGTGCAGCACTCTGTCAGAGCGCTGGCCAACTCCTGTTTAATTATTCAAAGAACTCACACCATTAAAGTCTTCAGGCTTATTAAATCCAGAGAGAAAACAGTGATTTACAGAATGGAAAAAAAAAAGTGTAATGTTTTAGTGCCTCAGGACTTAATTGAACATAATGGATAAAGTTTATTTACAGATTTAAAAACTGTCCATTTGCTAATTTTTCTTTTTTTATGGAAAATGAAAAAGTGAAAAATGTTAGTCACTCTAGTTGTGTCTGACTCTTTGCAACCCCATGGACTGTAGCCTCTTTTCATGGGATTCTCCAGGCAAGAATATTGGAGAGGGTTGCCATTGCATTCTCCAGGGGATCTTCTCAAATCAGGGAGGGGACCCAGATCTCCTGCATTTCAAGAAAATTCTTTAACTCTTGAGTCACCAGGAAAACCCACATTTTTTTTGTTGGTTTATACTGTAATCTAGCATTTCATCTGTGGAGAAAGGCCATTAATAGTTCATTTCAGTTCAGTTCAGTCTCAGTCATGTCTGACTCTTTGCGAACTCATGAATTGCACCATGCCAGGCCTCCCTGTCCATCATCTACTCCCAGAGTTCACTCAGACTCATGTCCATTGAGTCGGTGATGCCATCCAGCCATCTCATCCTCTGTCGTCCCTTTCTCCTCCTGCCCCCAATCCCTCCCAGCATCAGAGACTTTTCCAATAAGTCAACTCTTTGCATGATGTAGCCAAAGTATTGGAGTTTCAGATTTGGCATCATTCCTTCCAGAGAAATCCCAGAGCTGATCTCCTTCAGAATGGACTGGTTGGATCTCCTTGCAGTCCAAGGGACTCTCAGTAGTCTTCTTCAACACCACAGTTCAAAAGCATCAATTCTTCGGCACTCAGCTTTCTTCACAGTCCAACTCTCACATCCATACATGACTACTGGAAAAGCCATAGCCTTGACTAGATGGACCTTTGTTGGCAAACTAATGTCTTTGCTTTTCAATATGCTATCTAGGTTGGTCAAAACTTTCCTTCCAAGAAGTAAGCGTCTCTTAATTTCATGGCTGCAATCACCATCTGCAGTGATTTTGGAGCCCCAAAAAATAAAGTCTGACACTGTTTCCACTGTTTCCTTATCTATTTCCCATGAAGTGATTGGACCAGATGCCATGATGTTCGTTTTCTGAATGTTGAGCTGTAAGACAACTTTTTCACTCTCCACTTTCACTTTCATGAAGACTATTAGAGAGTTAATAGTGATTATAGATACAACCTCAAAGTACTGTTGGAAGGCTTAAAGGAGGTTGTGTATGTAAAACTTTTGATACTTTAGTTGGCAAATATTGAACAATTATATCATATACTATTTTATTATAGGCTATAGTAGGTTGAAAATAAAGGACTTTCTTTTTTATATGCTCTGTCAAATTTTTTTGCCTCTGTTTTTAGAATCTCACTCTCATTCTTTTGTGACATTTTTTCTGCACTTATTATTTTGGCTACCTTTCAACAGCATTATTAAACAAAACAAAATGTGACATGAATTCACTAGATCTTAAACAATCTGTATTACTTTCCCATACACTCATCAGAACCACAACTGTTATATAGCAATAAAAAAATAGTGAAGAAAAATACAATTAAATATTGAATAAGAATTATTTTTCAGCAGTTTTGCATTCTTAAATTCAATATGAAGTAAAGATGGAGAATATTAAAAATGGTGTTGAATGAATCAATTATTTGAAATAATCTGTTTTCTTAAAAGTATCTTCAAATCTATCATATACTAAATCTATGGTACATAAATTTTACACTACTGAACTACATTTAATTTCTGGACTGGATGAAAGAGTTCTGATGAACCACGTTCATTGATTGGGCTTTTCCAGGTGATAAAGAATCCACCTGCCAATGGAGGGGGCACAGGAGAAGTGGGTTTGATCCCTGGGTCAGGAAGATCCCCAGAGGAAGAAATGGCAGCTCACTCCAATTTTCTTGCTTGGAAAATTCCATGGAGAGAAACACCTAGCAGGCTTTAGTCCATGGAGTCAGACATGTCTGGGTGAGCACGCGCACACACACATACACACCCACATTCCCTTAGAGTTCTTTGATCTTCAAGCTGATGAGTAATCGCCAAATGATAGAAGAATTTGAAGATTCTGAGAAAAGGGATGGATATAAGAGAGAGACTAGCCTGAGGTAAGAAACTGAATGTCTTCACCATTATGATAAGAGAAGAGGAACGAACATGCTTTCATATAGATAAAATGTATAATAATAAATCATATATTCATATAAATGCATGCATATCTATTACATTTCCAAGAGGGGATATAAAATATGTATAAACTTTGTTGAAACTATGTTCTTAATCATAGAACAACTTTTTCCTGAATGCAAAATAACTTATGAACAAGCACTGAAAAAATCTGATTTACAAATGCTGCCTTGAATGGAAGAATGATCCTTGAAAAGTGTAAATGCTATTTGGACATAAGAAAAAAGCATATACATCCTTGCAGTTGGAAAGACTTATGGATGTTTATAGCATTTTAAACTGTTTATAGTATATTAAACTGTTTATTTATTGCATTATTTAATAAGTATTTACTTTTTATTTTAATAAGAAGATTTAAAAGAGCTTTTGAACACTTTTTCTAAGTTTGCTAGTGGCTTTCACTGAATTTAAATGTTATTGTGGTTCATGCAAATAGATGTGCCTGTAGAATCCATGTCTCTCTTGTATCTTATTAATTCATGATGTCTCTACCCTTTTTATTGATTTATAATCTTTAATGTTGCTTTCTCTTACTATTTATTCTCCACATGCCTTGTTTTGACTATGCTTTTCATTTACTTGTTGATTCCTACATATTCAACTTAAAAAAAATCACTTTGTTTTGAGAACATTTGCTTCTGAAGGTAACACATATGGGTGTTAGTGCTTAATCTAGTATGACAGGATTTGCCTTCTAATAGATTCATTCCTTCCTTCATTTCATTTCTAGCTCTCTCTCTCTCTTTTTTCTTTAACATTTTAGTTTCATTCTATGCTATAAAGTGTTTTATGTGACTTTCCCAATTTTTCCATTTTCTGGCATTTAGTCAGATATGAAAATACATCATATACATTAAACTTACAGTAAGCTACAGGACAGTATAAGCTGTTCTACAATTTAATACATAAGGCAACATCAGTAGTTGCTACTTTCAGAGTTTTCTTTGGGGGATAATCTATTGAAACATAACATTTCAGAGTAAATTCTATCTTTAGGAGTAGACTTCTGAAGAGAGTCAAGAGTACAACAGTACAATATTTTTATAGGTGTTATGTGACAGGTTATGCGTAGCTGAAAACCATTTCTACACATTTTTTTTTTCAACAGACCTCAATGATGAAGATGAATCATTACTTTCAACACTATTGTACTAACATAAAGTCCTAATAGCTTTCAAAATGGCCTCAGGAGAATTTGGACAAAAAGTTGGTCCAGGATATGTTCTATTTCTTTGCTGGTTCCCTTATCCATCTCTGTACTTTGGTGAATTTGAAATTGATCATAAACAGTAGCAGAAGCTGAGAGATGGATATACTTCTGTTCAGAGCCCTTTATTAAGCCACACTTCCTCATATCTAAAAAACACTTATCCAACATTCCAGGAAATTTAATGTTATGGTTAAGAGAAATAGTTTGAAATTCTAAATCTTAAATCTAATCTAAACAATCTAAAATTGTTTAGAAATCTGCAAATAGATTATAAATACATGCAGGTGCTGAAATGGCATTTTCCCATAAGTCGTTAATAGAGAATGGAGCCTAAAGATCAAACATCATATATCCATGTGTTCATGCATGCTAAGTGCTTCAGTCATGTCAGAATCTTTGATGCTATGGACTGTAGCCTACCCGGCTCCTCTATTCATGGGATTCTCCAGGCAAGAATAATGGAGTGGGTTGCCATGCCACCCCCCAGGATATCTTCCTGACCCAAGAATAAAATGCATCTCTCTTACATCTCCTGCATTGGAAGGTGGGTTCTTTACCACTAACACTGCCTGGGAAGCCATTTAAATCCATATATATAAATCCATTTTCATAAATAAAAGTATATATAATTTTATAATGTTTTATATTATATGAATGTATATAAAAGAAATGTAAATATAAAATAGTATATAGTATACATTATATATTGTATATATATATATACATGTCTGTGTGTAAATTGCATAAATATCAGTTTATTTACACCATTATCCATACTATCAATCTACTATACCATCTTCTCTTAATTGCTACATTTTGAGGCCTCATTTGGTTAATGTGTGCTTTGGTGGTAGGTTGTTATTTTTTAATTTCCAAGTATTTTTATTAGGCATATAGTTGAGGATTGCACTTTTAAATTCTGGCATCTCTTCAGACATCTTTGTGCATCTGAGATCCAAATGACACGTGAGTAAACTTGGAATTTCTGGGCTGAAATCCTTTTATTTCAGTAGTTCATAAGTGGCTAGCTACCAATAATACAAAATGTCAGTCAGATTTATTTTCATCTTCTTGTAGCTTATTTTTACATGTGGAGAGTTGTAAAACTATTTCTCTATCATTAGAAATGATGTATTTTATCAGGATAGGTATTCTTTCTCATCAGAACACCCTAGAACTCAATGACCTCTCTCAATGTGAAGACTCAGTTCTTTCAGCTCAGACAATTGCCTTCAATCAAGTGTTCTGCTTTTCCTGATTCTCCATCTGTCCCTTTCCTCCTTTTGAAATTTCTATTCTTTTCTTGCTAATTTTCCTGAAACTGTTAGTTCACTAACTTCAGTCTCAATTTCTTCTCATTTAATCCAGTTTCTGAGTGTGTCCTCTGAAATGCTTAAAATAAACCAGGTGTCCATCTGTCTCCAGCAGGTCTTTTTCTCTTCCCATGTGTTTCAAACTTTCCATCTTCTGTTTCTCTCTGGCTCCTGAGATCTCCTACAAGGACATCCAACCAGTGCATCCTAAAGGAAATCAGTCCTAAATATTCATTGGAAGGACTGATGCTGAAGCTGAAACTCCAATACTTTGGCCACCTGATGCAAAGAACTGACTTATTTGAAAAGACCCTGATGCTGGGAAAGATTGAAAGTGAGAGGAGAAGGAGACAACAGAGGATGAGATGGTTGGATGGCATCACCGACTCAATGGACATGAGTTTGAATAAACTCCATGGCAAAGGACTCTGGTTTCTGTAGGATGTTCTCATCAATGAGGTAAGTGGCAAAAAGGAAAAGTATGATTTTTGGTTTGTCCTCCTGTGTTTCCAGTTTTCTTGTTATCTTCTCTTCCTGTTTCTGGACTTCAGATTCCACCACTGGAAGCAAAAACACCCTTGCAGAGACACTTTAGTGAACCCTCATATTTCCATAAATCATTTTCTGTAATAAATATCTCACTGATTGAGCTCCTCTGACTGAACTCTAACTGAGAAAAAAGGAATAGAAAAACACAAGAAATGTGAACAAATCTAAATGGAATAAAAACATGAATTAAGGCACCACTTTGGAAAATCAAGGAATGCCAGCAAAATTGGAAAACTCAGCAGTGGCCACAGGACTGGAAAAAGTCAGTTTTCATTCCAATCCCAAACAAAGGCAATGCAAAAGAATGCTCAAACTACCGCACAATTGCACTCATCTCATATGCTAGTAAATAATGCTCAAAATTCTCCAAGCCAGGCTTCAGCAATACATAAACCGTGCTCTTCCAGATGTTCAAGCTGGTTTTAGAAAAGGCAGAGGAACCAGAGATCAAATTGCCAACATCCACTGGATCATGGAAAAAGCAAGAGAGTTCCAGAAAAAACATATATTTCTGCTAAGCCTTTGACTTTGTGGATCACTATAACTTGTGGAAAATTCTGAAAGAGATGGGAGTAGCAGACCACCTGACCTGCCTCTTGAGAAAGCTATGTGCAGGTTAGGAAGCAACAGTTAGAATGGACATGGAACAACAGACTCGTTCCAAATAGGAAAAGCAGTACGTCAAGGCTGTATATTGTCACCCTGCTTATTTAACTTATATGTAGAGTACATCATGAGAAACGCTGGACTGGAAGAAGCACAAGCTGGAAACAAGATTGCTGGGAGAAATATCAATAACCTCAGATATGCAGATGACACCACACTTATGGCAGAAAGTGGAGAGGAACTAAAAGCCTCTTGATGAAAGTGAAAGAGGAGAGTGAAAAAGTTGGTTTAAAGCTCAACATTCAGAAAACAAAGATCATGGCATGTGGTCCCATCGCTTCATGGGAAATAGATGGGGAAATAGTGGAAACAGTATCAGACTTTATTTTTTTTTTGGTCTCCAAAATCACTGCAGATGGTGACTGCAGCCATGAAGTTAAAAGACGCTTACTCCTTGGAAAGAAAGTTTTGACCAACCTAGATAGCATATTGAAAAGCAAAGACATTACTTTGCCAACAAAGGTCCATCTAGTCAAGGCTATGGCTTTTCCAGCAGTCATGTATGGATGTGAGAGTTGGACCGTGAAGAAAGCTGAGCATGAAAGAATTGATGCTTTTGAACTGTGATGTTGGAGGAGACTCCCTTGGACTGCAAGGAGATCCAACCAGTCCATTCTAAAGGAGATCAGCCCTGGGATTTCTTTGGAAGGAATGATGCTAAAGCTGAAAATCCAGTACTTTGGCCACCTCATGGGAAGAGTTGACTCATTGGAAAAGACTTTGATGCTGGGAGGGAATGGGGGCAGGAGGAGAAGGGGACGACGGAGGATGAGATGGCTGGATGGCATCACTGACTCGATGGATGTGAGTTTGAGTGAAGTCCATGAGTTGGTGATGGACAGGGAGGTCTGGCATGCTGTGATTCATGGGGTCACAAAGAGTCGGACACGACTGAGAGATTGAACTGAACTGAACTGTACCTAATTCCCAGATTTGAAGCAATACATAGACACTAGAGACCCTGGAGTAAAGGAGCAACTGAATTGCCTTAAAGGTGGATCCTGGTAACAAAAATTCAAATACATAATGGATATATTCTCCTCAGTTTTCTCCAAGGGGTCTTGCGAACATTTTCAGGGTAATTTGCTTTAGACAAAGAAAAGTGTCCAGGTCTTTAAGTGTTACTCAAGGCATACCTCTAAGTTGACATGAATTTTTGATTGTCTAAAAGGTTGCCACACAACTTTAGTCAAAGTGTGGGCTTATGGAGGTCAGTTGAGAAATAATATCTTGGCCTGAATCCATCTCTTAGTGACCTAAGTAAATGTGTAAATATATTCTGTAGTTATATCTCCAAATTTCAAATATATAGCTAAAATATCTCCATAACTGGCAGAATTTCTACTCTGCTTTCCTGAACCATGGGGCAAAGGCTGTTATGGTACGAAACAAAAGTGGAGGTCTCTGATTCCACTACATCCAAAAATGAAACAAACCAAACCAAACAAAAAAATCCACGACGCAACCTCAAAAAATGATTGTTGTTCAGTTGCTCAATCAGGTCCAACTCTTTGTGACCCCATGGGCTGTGGCATGCCAGGCTTCCCTGTCCTCACTATCTCCTAGAGGTTGCTGAAACTCATGATGCTAGCAAAGAATGATGCTACCATCAAAGACTTGAAAGATATAAGAATGGTGAGTTCTAACTTATTTCCATTTAAAATGCCACTTTGGCTGTGAAGAAATATCAGTGCTGGAGAATGAAAGGGAATTATTGGAAACTTGATTAGAAATTGCTTGCAATTCCAAGTATCATTTCAGATGCACTCAATATACTGGAGCAAATAGCATAAAGGTGAGTTGTTTTTCAGTTGCTCAGTGGTGTCTGACTCTATGTGACCCAATTGACTGCAGCATGCCAGGCTTCCCTGTCCTTCACCATCTTCCAGAACTTGCTCAAACCCATATCTATTGAGTCAGTGATGACATTCAAACATCTCATCCTCTGTCATCCCCTTCTCCTCCTGTCTTCAGTCTTTCCCAGTATCAGGATCTTCTTTAATGAGTCAGCTCTTCGCATCAGGTGACCAAAGTATTGGAGTTTCAACTTCAGCATCCGTCCTTCCCATGTACATTCAGGATTGTTTCCTTTAGGATTGACTGCTTTGATCTCCTTGCAGTCCAAGGGACTCTCAAGAGTCTGCTCCAACAGTGTAGTTCAAAAGCATCAATTCTTCAGCACTCATCTTTCTTTATAGCCCAACTCTCACATCTATACACGACTACTGGAAAAACTATAGCTTTGACCAGATGTACCTTTGTTAGCAAAGTAATGTCTCTGCTTTTTCGTATGCTGTCTAGGTTTGTCATAGTTTTTCTTCCAAAAAGCAAGCATCTTTCAGCATCTTGCAGTCACCATCTGCAGTGATTTTGGAGCTGAAGAAAATAAAGTCTGTCATTGTTTCCATTGTTTCCCCATCTATTTGCCAAGAAGTGATGGTACCAGTTGCCATGATCATCTTTTTTTTTTTTTTTGAGTGTTGAGTTTTAACAAGCTCTTTCACTCTCCTCTTTCACCATCATCAGTAGTAATTGATAAAAAGTTAGTAATGTGATGAATACTTGCATCTATATTTTAATTAGGAAGGATCACCAGAGAGTGTGCTTTCATATGGCATAAAATACAGTATTCTTCACATTATTATCTCAGGAATATATCAGCTCTATTCTATGTCACAGTGTAGTACACTAGAATCATATGTCACCATTCCTTTGAGTATAATACTATCATACTAGAATGATATTATAGAAATTGGATCATTGGTGATCAAGACATGGAATATAACCTTTAGAAATGTTTGTAAGTTGTATGTGCCAAATGGTGGAAGATAAATAAGTTTTGTGAAAATTCAGAAAGGAAGACTGTTATGCAAGGAGTCACTCAGAAGAACTGCCCTTAAGTAGGGCCTGTGCTACTGAGTGACTGGGGACTCCCTTGTGGCTCATATGGTAAAGAATCTGCCTGTGATGCAGGAGACCTGGGTTCAATCCCTGGTCGGGAAGATCCCCTGGAGAAAGGAATGGCTATCTACTCCAGTATTCTGGCCTGTAGAATTCCACAGATAGAGAAGGCTGGCAGGCTATAGTTCATGGGATTGCAAAGAGTCAGACATGCCTAAGCAACAAACACACACAACTGAGTATGTGTGACTAATCTCCGGCTGCAAAGGCTAAAGCTAAATTCCAATAGGAGGTCATTTCCCAAGAGAACCACCCAGATACCTGATGGTAGTTGAATTATATTTAACCTCTTCCTTCCATCACATAGAGGAGATGGATAGGGACAATAAATAATTCACTAAAATTGTCACTCAAGTTAGAAATGTTTTTGCCTGGCACAAATTCTTTCAGGATCACTCTTACTGACCTATTAAGTACTTTATTTAACACTGGTGTTCACACAACACAGTTCCTGACTAAATAAACTATTTTACAGTCAATAAAGAAAGAGAATTTGCTTACTATCATGAAGTTTCTTGTTTTTCTCATATACCCCCATTCCTAGAAGCAGCAGGACTAATACAAATTGAAAAGGGCACTGAGGACTTAGTTGTTATGCTAGTTGAGTGACAAACACTTGTCACACTAAAATGATTACTATATATCAAATATATATCAAATATATACCAAATATTATAATAAATGTAAAAGTTTTGGATTCTATTCTCGCCTCTAGTAGTAGTAGTGTGTGCATACTCAGTTATGTCTGACTTTGTGATCATGCTCAGACATGTGACTTTGTGATCCCATAGACTGTAGCTCATCAGGCTCCTCTGTCCACGTAATCTTTTTTTAATTAATAGGTTTTTAATTAGTTGGTTAGATTCACTCAAATCAGTATAAGTTTTTGTATTTTGTAAAAAGAGGAGAGATTGTTTCTAGAAACAAGAGAAGTATTCGAGGAGTTCCAGAAAGATCCAATGGATAAAACTTTGCAACAAATGTTTTAAAGTCTATTTAGCTTTAAATAGAATGCCACTTTAAAAATATCTGAGAAAGTTTGTATGGATGTTAGGTTATTACGTTGATTATGTGTAGTTATTAGTGGCCATTAGATGAGCGTATCTGTGATTTAATCTGTCAGTTTATCATATAAAAATTGTTTGACACATTGAACTTTTGACCATTACATCATTTTAATGTGTTTTTACATTTATTTAAATATATTTTTGTTTATAACGGTCAAAGAAGAAATACTTGGTGGCTTAGGACAAATTTCACATTTTGCAAATATTTTGAATATTGTTTTGAATTCACTAAACTTTAAAAGAACTTTATGACTGAAAAGAATTATTAATATACAGCAAGATCCATGGTTCTAGTGACTAGTGAGAAATGAGCTCTTCTTTCATTTATGGCTGATTAAGATATCATAGTAATCCTCTATTTTTGCCATGCAAGTGAAAATCAGATTTGAATAATTATGTTGGCAAAATAAACAGCTGCTACACCTGCCAAACCAAGCATAACAAACTTAACAAAAAATCAAGCTTTAGGAGTTAATATTGGTATAGGGCTTTTACATTCTTTGGAGAAACAAGTAAAGAAAATTGCAAAATATGAGAGAAATTATTTTTAATGAAGTTGGAATAAGGGTAACCATAAAACAGTCAAAGCAAGGATGGGGACATTATAAATCATACATTATTGGGTTTTGATTATGACTGTCTTTGACAAGACTAAGTAAATTCTGATAAGTTCTCAAAAACAGACCGACATTATCAGTGTGCATGAGACATCATGCATTTTATTTATCTTCTGCTCATAATCTCATGGAATTTATATTTTTTAAGAATTGGTTTTCTGCCAAAATGCCCTTCATTTAATGGAATTTTATTGTAAGATCTAGAATATTAATATTTTAAAGGATATAGTTAATATACAGAAATATTATTTCCTCCCTCCAACAATTTAGATGTCTCTATAGAGGTTTGAGGTAATTTAGGATTACAGACTTCTAAAGAGAAATAATCCTATTATTTTCTTGATGAAAAATCTATGTGGATAGTTTTCAAATTTAAGAAATAAATATATGTATATAGATATGGTTATCAATGTCAATAGACTAATAGTAACCTCATGAACATATTGATTTTACTCAGAAAATGAGTTTTTGAATCAAGGTAGAAATTTGCTATTTTTGTATCTGAATAGCTTTTTCTTGTGCTTTTCAAAATATAGTATGTAAGGAAATTCAGAGTGCCTCTGGTTGAAGTTTGAGTGGGAGCTCTGTAGTCTACTCTACTAAGTTTCATTCCCCCAAATTCTTAAAAAATATACAATAAACCCCCAAGCTTGATGGAGTAGTATGAAGAGATTAAAGAATTTTTAAACATTTGTACATGTAATAAGAAGTGATCAAAATTATATGAGCATATATATTTTCTCTCATGTCAGGACACACACAAATACACGTACTGGTAGCTCAGACAGTAAAGACTCTTCCTTCATTGCAAAAGACATGGGTTCGATCCCTGGGTCAAGAAGATCCCCTGGAAAAGGGAATGGCTACCCCCTCCAGTATTCTTGCCTGAAGAATTCCATGGGACAGAGAAGCCTGGCAGGCTCTAGTTCATGTGGTCAAAAGAGCTGGACATGACTGAGGAAGACTTCCACTTTTTCACATAGATTTGCTCTCATGCCAGGACACACACACACCACAGACTCTCTCACTCACTCTTCAAATCAGTTCAGTTGCACAAGTGTCCTTAAGATTTGGCAAGGAAAGAACAGAATGGTTACATTGTCATAGGAGAAAGGATAAATGCAACTGGAAGAAATCTTTCAAGAATCTTGAGTTGTGGATGATGCATAGCAAACTCCTCCAGAATTTGAGAAAATCTTGAAGTGTGCTTATGAACTACATTTCAAACTTCTAGGCAAGCTTATCTTAAAATTTTTATTCCTCTTTCCATATTTCTTCCATCCATAAGACTGGTAATATTACTTGTGAAAATTTCCCATATATGTTCTTTTCAATGGCTGATGCCTCTGATAAGATCTCTATTAAGATCTCTGAAGGGTTTGAGATTTTACCCTACTGGCAAACTAACAAGTTAGCATGGCATAGTTTCAGAGATATTAGCAGATGATCTAAAACTCCAGGGTCAGAAATAGAGAGCAGTTTATTGCTCCTTGAAATGAGAATAGCCAGAGCATCAGAATTTGTCTTGATTTCTCAAGCCCTTATTTCTAAGAGCTAATGTGAAGAGATAGAATATTACAAAGCAGAGATATTACTTTGTCAACAAAGGTCTGTCCAGTTAAGGCTATGGTTTTTCCAGTGGTCATATGTGGATGAGAGAGTTGGACTGCGAAGAAAGCTGAGTGCCGAAGAATTGATGCTTTTGAACTGTGGTGTTGGAGAAGACAATTGAGAGTCCCTTGGACTACAAGGAGATCCAACCAGTCCATGCTAAAGGAGATCAGTCCTGGGTGTTCATTGGAAGGACTGATGCTGAAGCTGAAACTCCAATACTTTAGCCACCTGATGCGAAGAGCTGACTCATTGGAAAAGACTCTGATGCTGGGAGGGATTGGGGGCAGGAGAAGGGGACGACAGAGGATGAGATGGCTGGATGGCATCACCGACTTGATGGACATGAGTTTAAGTGAACTCCGGGAGTTGGTGATGGACAGGGAGGCCTGGCGTGCTGCGATTCATGGGGTCGCAAAGAGTCGGACACAACTGAGCGACTGAATTGAGCTGACTGAATGTGAAGAGAAGTGACACCTTGCCTACATTGTGGATTATATTCTACAGAATCCATGATGGACATGTACACACTGCTATATTTAAAAGGGATTACCAGTTTGACCCTACAGTATAGCACCAGGAACTCTGCTTGATGTTAGTTAGGTGGCAGCCTGGCTGGGAGGGGAGATTTGGGGAGAATGGATATATGTATGTTTGTTCCCTGATGGGCCTGTGGTAACGAATCTCTACAGTGCAAGAGACTCAGGAGATGCAGGTTCAATCCTTGGGTCGGGAAGATCCCCTGGTGGAAAAAACGGCAACCACTCCAGTATTCTTGCCTGGAAAATCCCAAGGACAGAGGAGTCTGGAAGTCTATTGTCCATAGGGTCACAAAGAGCTGGACAGCACAGAGTGACTGAGCATGCATGGATACATGTAAATGAATGGCTGAGTCCCTTTGTTGTCCATCTGGGACTATCAGAGTATTGTTATTTGACTATACTCCAATACAAAATAAAAAGTTTAACAAAGTATATAAAATATCAATCGGTAAGCATGCCTGTCCCATGTTCCACAGAGATGTACTTTATTCCTCAAGACTCCAAACCAAACTGCTTCTGCTTCCATGTGGAGGGAGTTACTGGGGGACATGCTATCTCTGTTATCCAAGACTGTTTGCTGTTCAGACATCCTTGAAAAGATAGTTCAGAACAAAAGCAATTGTACCTCTACTCACAAGACATTCAAAAATGCAAGAGACTCATGGACAATTGCTTCCCAGTGAAAAATGTCACTTAAAAAAAAATAAGAATAACCTCTAAAAATACTCCTAGGAAAAGTCAAAACCACATACTCAGGGAAGTCTTCCTGAGACACTCAGGGTCCACAGAGGACTGCCTCTCTCCACAAGGGTTCCAGCCCTTTGTTTCAAACAACAGCAACACTAAACATATTGTGATATGGTTGTCACCAGAATATTCATCTTCTGAATTATTTTAAAAGTAAGGTTTCAGCTTATAGCAACTATTCTGATGTATACTGATTCACAATGACAACTTAATCTTTATTTTTCATAGTCCATTAATATCCAATGAAGTGAAATCATATAGAAATAAGACATTGCAATCACTATCTGCAATGCTAAGAAGCAAACATTTATTTTTCATATATCTGTGTTTCAGTTCCAAAGAGCCAATGACTGTGTATACAAAACTGAATCAAACATTCTACATCTAATACTAAATATATCCTTGCAATCCCAGGCGAGAATTACAAAGCTGAACTCTCAAAGCCACCAGTAGAAATTTTTCTCAACGCATATAAGAGAATGACTTCAGATAATTATTTTTTATAATTTTGGGGAATCTCTCTACCTATGACTTTTAAGTAAAATATGTAAAATCTGCAAATATGTTTTTAAATGGAATTCTAATTGATTCATACTAACACTATAATCATATAACTGTTAGCTTTATAATTGATTCTTAATTGCTCATATATGTAATGCCTTCACTACTAATCATCATAATGAAAATATAATATTAATAAATTACATATTGTCACAGTTTAAATTCTTTGGAACACCATGACCTGTGTCTTTTTTTTTTTTTTTTTTAATAAAATGCTTTGTGAGATAAGTGAGATTTTGGCATGTGATTTTAGAAATCGTGGAGCCTGGAACTGGCCTTTTTCACCCAACATATTGGAAGTTAATTAAAGACTTGATGCACATGAATCTAACACACCAAATCAGCTGGTTCTATCCTTGCCAGCCCTGGAACTCAGATTCCTCTGCTATTTCCATTGATCCTTGCTCTTTGGGTGCTAGTAAATGTGCTGATGCTGAGTTGGCAGTGAAGATCTGCTTGGCTGGTGAGATATGCAGTAGTTAATAATCAACTTCAGAGGTAGAAAATGTTAAGATCATGAAACTTTAGAATTAAGGAAGGTTGTAATGTACCTTCTTAAAAGACCTGTTGTTGCTTAGTCACTAAGTCACATCTGACTCTTTTGTGACCCAATGGACTGTTGCCCACCAGGTTTCTCTGCCATCGGATTCTCCAGGCAAGAATACTGAAGCGGGTTTCCATTTCCTTTTCCAAGGGGTCTTCCTGACCCAAGAATCACAATCTCACCTCCCGCGTCTCCTGTATGGTAGGCAGGTTCTTTACCACTGAACCATCAGGGAAGTACCTTAAAGGGCTTACTACATTTAAAAAAACTACCCCTCCTCTAAATAGCTAGAGGCCAGAAGCATAAAGAGTAGTTAAATCCTACAAAGCAAATGATATAAGCCTTAAATTTAAATCCTGCTCTTTTAATCTTAAAAGGATTGCACAGTTATTTTTACTTCGCAGTCTTAATGGAAACTTGGCTACTCCTGAAATTTGATTAAGAATCTGACTCAACTCCAGTCAAAATATTGAAAGTAGATATTGTTTTACTTGCTGAAGAAACAAAGAAGAATAAATATACTCCTCACCTCAAGAAACCTGTAGTATGGGACAAAAGTAGCAAGTAACTGGAAAAAATAAAATTGTCTATTATACAGATGAATTATCTTTCTCAGATAAACTCATTTGTTTTACCCACTTTTATTAGTACTAGAATTTCATCAATTTTTGTTTTATATCCATAGCTTAAAATAATTTTTCAAGACTTAAGATTAATGATACTTTATATCAAAAGTATGCACTTTTTATCCTGAAGGCATCAACTAAAAAATGTTAATGATCAAAAATTATATGCTGTCAGAGAAATAAAAGTTGTTGCAACTAAGTTCAGTCTATTTTAAAAGTTCATGGGATAGCAAGGCATTCTAAAAAAGTTTAGTGATGGACAGCTTGACTTCAACCTTTGCTTGTCCTCTCTCTTTTAGGATAACCTCAGCATCTTGGCCAGAATATCATTATTTTCCTGTTTACTTTCTGAACTTATGACTGAGTCAATCACAGTGATTGAATAAATAGCAACACTAACATTAAATTACAATACAATCTGCTGTCGTTTATGGTGAAATTGGGATGTAAGTGATGCACTTTATTGGCTTTGCAGAGTAATTCATTATAAAAAATTTTATCCAGTGATAAGCAAAATGTTTCAGTTTTCAGTATCACTAATAAAAGTGCATGTATGACAATGTATTAATTAATGACAGATTTTACTATTTTCTGCCAAATCAACATATGCATTAATTCCTATCACAATCTCATTTATTTCAAAGCATCAAAATGGTGAAAATAAGTAATTTGATTGGTATAATTATTTTCCAAGCTTCCCTGGTGGCTCAGATGGTAAGGAATATGCCTGCAGTGCAGGAGACCTGGATTCAGGAATATGCCTGCAGGAGATCCTGCATCGGGAAGATACCCTGGAGAAGGGAATGGCTACCCACTTCAGTATTCTTGCTTGGAGAATTCCATTGGCAGTGGAGCCTGGCAAGCCACAGTCCATGGGGTTACAAAAGAGTTAGACAAGACTAAAGCACTTTCACTTTCATTGTTTCTCCAGTGCCATCATCGATATTAGTAAAAGCCTTTTAAAATAGTAGTAAATTCTGATTACTATTTTTCTGCTACCACTAGTAAGATATAATTTTTTCTCTGAGTCTGACTTTAAAGTCTGAGTTGATCTTAAAGTTGATTGCTGTCTGAAATGCAGTTTTCAATGAAATTAAAAATAAAAGAAATCTATAACCTGCATCGTAAATTCAATACTACATAATCATTAGATCTTACCAAATAGAAAAGTAAATCTAAATTATTCACTTTTCAGTATTTCTTACAATATTATACATTTCTAAGAAAGGTATTATACTAAAAGAAAATATAACTTTAACTTTTCATATATGCTATTATTTTCCATAAAAATTTTAATTAATTTTATTGCAGCTCTATATTGCAGGACAATAGAGAAAGCTGAGCACCGAAGAACTGATGCTTTTATTTTTTTTTTTTAATTTTTTTAATTTTTATTTTTGAACTGGCGCTTTTAAACTGCGGTGTTGGAGAAGAATCTTGAGTCCCTTGGACTGCAAGGAGATACAAATAGTCCATCCTAAAGGAGATGAGTCCTGGGTGTTCATTGGTAGGATTGATGTTGAAGCTGAAACTCCAATACTTTGGCCACCTAATGTGAAGAGCTGACTCATTTGAAAAAACCCCAATGCTGGAAAGACTGAGGGCAGGAGGAGAAGGGGACGACAGAGGATGAGATGGCTGGATGGCATCACCGACTCAATGGACAAGGGTATGGGTGGACTCTGGGAGTTGGTGATGGACAGGGATGCCTGGTATGCTGTGGTTCATGGGGTCGCAAAGAGTTGGACACGACTGAGCAACTGAACTGAACTGATTGCAGCTCTATTAATATAGTCCAAGTTATTTTCTGGCTCTAAGTGTTCAAATATTTTTGACTGAAAAGTCAACCTATCTAAGCTTCTATCAAAACTTGAAATAACCAAACCTCACACTCCTACAAAAATAAAATAGAAAATGTATGAAATGAAGTGAAGTGAAGTTGCTCAGTCATGTCCGACTCTTTGCGACCGCAGTGACAGTAGCCAACCAAGCTCCTCTGTCCATGGGATTTTCCAGGCAAGAATACTGGAGTGGGTTGCCATTTCCTTCTCCAGGAGATCTTCCCAACCTAGGGATCGAACCCAGGTCTCCTGCATTGTAGGCAGAAGCTTTACGGTCTGATAGGGAAGTTTAAATGATGATATCCAGAAGTATTATGAACCATAACTCATTGACATTAGTATTTCTGTATCTGGAGATCATTGAGGGGCTTTTTACTTAAGAAGGTATGTTTGCCATATGATTCTCACTTCTTTTTTGACCTTCAGGCAAATCAAAAATTGAATACATGTATTCTATAGACATTGGAGACCATATATGAAAAGGATTATTTACTTAATCACCTATTCCTAGGTTAGCACTCCATGAGAATCAGCACAGCTCCAAATTTGGCACAGTATATGAGTACATAAAAATGGAAGATGTAATAATTCTAACCCACAATAACTTAATATTTGTGTCAATCATACAGTTGGCTTTTTAATTAGAGTACCCATAGTTCCATATTGTAGAGGAATGATCCCTGAATCAGGAGTAAAAAAGTCTGAGCTTCCATCTGGGCTCTGCTATTTGCTGACTTATGTGATTGTGAGATGAATTCTTAACAAGATCTCGAACGAAATAAGAGCTTACAAGATATTGATTCAGAATTTGAAACTGACTAATGGAGACAAATATCCAGATAAAGGAATGGTAATGCACTAGTTTTCTGTGCTGCATAGCAAACAACCACACATTTAGCAGCTTAAGATAGTACACATTTATTTTCTCACAATTTCTATAAGGTAGAAGCTGTAGCACAGCCTAGCCAGGTCTCACCAGGTTGAAATACATATGTTGACCAAGGCTGTGATCTCATCAGAAACTGCTGGAAAAGAATCAATTTGCAGAGTCTCTCACTTGCTGGAAGAACTCAGATTTATGGAGAGCAAAGAGGTCCTCATTTTCTCATTGGCTGTTGGCCAGGAACTGTGCTCAGCTCACAGAGGTTACCCAGAGTTCCTAGCCACATGGTTTTCTCCATATACTGGCTCACAATGTGGAAGCTTCTTCAAAAAGAGCAACAAGGAGAAAGACTCAACCTCAAGCAGTCAAGTGTCTCTTTTAAGGCTTTTTACCCCATTTAGCAGGCCCACTTAGAATACTCTCCATTTTGATTAATTCAAAATCAACTTATTTGAGATCTTAATTACATCTAAAAAATTCCTTAACCTTTGCCATAGCATGTGTTCTAGAAGCAAGTCACATTCAAAGAGAGAGGATTATATAGGACTGTGGATACCACAAGGTGGAAATCTCTAGGGTCCGCTTCAGGGTTCATCTGCCAAAAGATGAAATTTGGATGATCAACTTCAGATGTCCAGCTAATCATTGTTAACATATAACAAAAGTGGAGACAATCTTCAAGGAGGTCACAGTGTCCTAAGATAGAATGTGGTAAGTACTGGGATGAGAGAAAGTCAAAAGAGTTAACAGAACACTGACAGTATGCAACCATGGTATAGCAACCATGGTGTTCCTCAGGGCTCTCTTACTCACTAGATAGGGTTTCTCTGATAGCTCAACTGGTAAATAATCCACCCTCAATGTAGGAGACCCAGGTTTGATTCCTGGATAAGGAAGATCCACTGGAGAAGGAATCAGCTACTCACTCCAGTATTCTTGGGCTTCCGTTGTGGTTCAGCTGGTAAAGAATGCACCTGCAATATGGGAGACCTGGGTTCAATCCCTGGGTTGAGAAGATCCTCTGAAGAAGGGAAAGGCTACTCACTCTAGTACTTTGGCCTGCAGAATCCCATGGACTGTATAGTCCATGAGGTTGCAAAGAGCCAGACATGACTGAGCAACTGTCATTTTCACCCACTAGATAGCTGCTGCACCTAACCACCTATCATTTGTTGTTGGAAATAAAATGGTCTGAAAGGAGAGATATAAGTTGCTCCAGGAAAATTTATATTGATAATCCTTATTTGTAATTTTTCTGTAAATCTCTATTTTCCTAAGATGTTGAGCTCAGCTAAACAATAATGCCATTTACCTTTCTTTTAGAAAAGACACTATCTTCCCTATAAGAATTAATTCAGGATGAATAAAATTATGTCTTTCCAACAACTCATCCGCCAAAATTAAGAGAAAAACAGAAGTGCTTGATTAAGCTTCATGGAGGGAGAGACATTTTTAGAAATTATATTTCCCACATTATTTAGCTTATTTTTAGAAAGTCGACATATTATGACACGTTTTCCCCTGCTACAGTATAAATAACTGAACATGTTATAAAAGCAGCAATACAGTTTCAACTTTTTCAACCTGAAATGCTATCTCCTGCCATTTTTCCAGCATAGAAGGGCATTACCTTTGAACTGAGAGTTGCTTATCATCCATCTGCCAGAAGGACAAGGTTACCCAGCAGTGAGCTGCTAAGTTCTCCTTTCCGAAGTTTTGGGTTTTAGCAGGACTGCATCTAAACCTCAAATCCAACCTCTAAGGTGTAAGAAGAGGACAGAAAATGTCCTAATTATATAAATTATTTTTTTCTACAAATATCTGCCTTGGAATATAACATAAAAAATTGTCAGGTAATCAGGTGGAAATTGTTGTGTAATTTTATTTGAACTATTAATTATAACAATGAAAAACTAAAAAGTCATTATATTAAAAATTTTCTTCACTTAGCACCTGTTATATGCTGAACAGTATTTTAATTTCTGAGAACTGAAGATTCAACCTGAATATCTAACAAGCAGGGAATCGTTAGGCATAATAATGGAGTATATACTATGGTGTTTCTAAAGAATTGTTAAGATTTTTTAAAACATAAAATAAAATAAAAAATCTAAAACATTAAAAAAATTAAAAAGACTAAAAATATTGTTTGTATGGGAAAATTGTAATACATTCACCCAATAAAATATGATATAATAGTAGAAATGAATGACCTAAAGAGACACATCAAATTCAATTAATCTCAAAAATAATGCTACGTGTAAAAAATAAATTACAGAGGAATAATAACAGCATAATCACATAATACTATATAGTAAGAGTGAAAGAATGTATGGATGTGAGAGATGGACCATAAAGAAAGCTGAGTGCAAAGAACTGATGCTTTTGAACTGTGATGTTGGAGAAGACTCTCGAGTGTTACTTGGATTGCAAGGAGATCAAACCGGTCCATCCTAAAGGAAATTAGTCCTGACTGTTTATTGGAAGTACTGATATTAAAGCTGAAGGTCCAATACTTTGGCCACTTGATGCAAAGAACTGACTTATTGGAAAAGACCCTGATACTGGGAAAGACTAAAAGCAGGAGAAGCGGATGACAGAGGATGAGATGGTTGGATGGCATCACCAACCTGATGGACATGAGTGTGAGCAAGCACCAGGAGTTGGTGATGGTTAGGGAAGCCTGGCATGCTTCAGTCCATGCAGTCACAAAGAGTCAGACACGACTGAGAGACTGAACTGAAAACTGAAATAAATATATGCAAACAATGAATAACAAATTTTGTCTAGTGTTTAACTATGTGGGCTTGCATGCTAAATGGATTCAGTCATGTCCAACTCTTTCCAACTGCATGGACAGTAGCCTGTCAGGTTCCTCTGTCTACAGAATTCTCCAGGAAGAATACTGGGGTAGGTTGCCATTTCCTCCTCCAGGGGAACTTCCTGACCTAGGAATTGAACCCGTATCTCATGTCTCTTGCATTGGCAGGCGGGTTCTTTATCACTAACACAACTTGGGAAGTCCAAATATGTGGAAGAAAGAATTAAAGTGATTCCAGCAAGGAATGAAAGGGTCTTCATCATTTAGGTAATGTTTTATTTATTTCCCTTTAGATGGGCATATGGAACATAGTAATATTTTTTGAAACCTGTTTTTATTCACTATTATTTTAAAAAAGATAAATACAAGAGTAAAACTACCACTAGGAAAGAACAGCGTATGATATATAATTCCGTTTGTTAAGAAGCAGGGTTTTAATTTTTTTTCACATTTTGATTCTCATCTTTCTTTCTGTTCAATAACCATGCGTTCATTTTCATAAGTAGAAATAACTGTCACTCAAAACAGTTTAAATGAATCACTGTTAATGTACAATGGTAAGGAGCAGGAATTTTAGAATCTCCAGTGGGGCTGGGTTGTCATTTGGTCCATACCAGAGCTTTCTCTTTTTATTGAACTAACAATTACTGAATTCCCAACTGTGGTTTTCATTTTCTAAGGGTGGTTGATGGTTTTTTCTAGCCATTTTTCCTAAATTATAATCTTGGGAAATATCCCTTTGGAACATGACAGGTTTGGCTGCTGTGGGTCCCTTTAGGGGGCTTTCCCAGAGGCTCAGTAGTAAAGAATCCTTTGGCAATGAAGGAAAGGTATGAGATGTGGGTTAGATTGCAGGGTCGGGAAGAACCCCTGGAAAAGGCACTGGCAACTCACTCCAGTATTCTCTCCAGGATAATCTCATGGACAGAGGAGCCTGATGGGCTACAGTCTAGTACATAGGGTCACAAAGAGTCAGACACGACTAAGGCGAATGAGGATGCAGGCACACAGTGTCCCTTTCAGGACAGATTTCCTCGTAGAAATATCAGTGAAGTAACTTCTTCTAGCATGTAGACAGTCAAGTTTAGAATGTCACAGATTCTGAATAACTGTTAAGCTGTTATTGTGGATATTGCAGCCGGTAACTCCTGAATACAGGCGTAGGGCCTAATTTTAATATTATTTTCACTGGAAATCAGGAAATTAGGTTGCTTTCCCATCATTCCAAAATCATGAGCTACTCTGAAATCATATTTACTATCAATATTTATATCGGCAGTTTTGTCCTTGGCTAAAGTACAAACACATATAAGAGCATATAATTCAGCTTGTTGGTTCAAAGTAGCCATAGGTAAAGATGCTGATTCAACAACATCAAAAGAAATTGTAATAACATATCTAGCACAATATTTACCATTGTCAGCATTTAAATAGGAATGGCCAGTGAAACATGAGAAGTAAGCATCACTCAAAGGAATTTCCTGTAGATCATCACAAAGGGTCAGGAGATGGTCTGTTGGGATTAAGCAGTTGTGAGAAATATTGAGCATGATGAGAATTTAGGAGAGCTTCTACTGAATGAGATACAAAAGTGGTTAATTTTACAGTGACTTTTTTTTTTTTTTTTTTTTTTTTGTAGCCTTAACTGAAATGGCAGTGACTGTGATAGCCTTAAGGCAAGAGGAGCATTCCCAAGGCACAGGGTCCTGAGGCTGGCTATACTCTCCTTTGTGTGTGGTGGTCCTTGTGTTACTGGGTGAGTATCCCAAGGGCATTCCTTTCCTTTTCATTTACAAAAAAGAAATGGGGAATCTGTTAATTGGAATGTCGATGGGCAGATAGATTCAGCAGCTTCTTTTAAAGCCTTGAAAATTGTAATTTGGTTCTTTCCATAAAATTGGAGTTGTATTTTTATTGTTGACTAGAAGACAGAGGTTTGGCCATAAGAGAGAAATTTAGAATCCAATTTCAGCAATAATCAACTAGTCCAAAAGAACCTCCAAAATAGTACTTAGTTTTAGTTCTAGGCCATGGAGTCTATCTGGATATTGGTCGTAGTGTTTGTTCTGATGTCAAAGTCCCTAAATACCAGACCCAGGCTTGGGAAAAACTGCAGTTTTTCTTTGGCAGCCCTATATCCCTTTAGGATGAAAGCTTTACCCAGTTGATGTTCTCTTCCTATGAGGAGGCTTGAGAAGGAGAGCGAGGAAGCAAACCATCCATATATTACAACAAAGTAGAATGTTACTGCAGGGAATATTATATCATCCATATCAGCTTTTGAGATTTGCGTTAAATAAGGACTGTAAGTAAAACCCTGAGGCATTACTATTCAAGTGAACTGTTTTTCTTCCCAAGTGAAGGGGAAAGATATCAATTAGCTGCCTTAACTGAAATACTAAAAAATGCACTGCATGAATCAATTATATTAAATAATTCACTCCCAGTAGGAATGTATGTTAGTGACTTACAAGGGTTATGAGCAACCAAGTGACAAGAGATAACAATGTAGCTTACTGCTTAGAGGTCCTGAACAAATCTCCACTCTCAGCCTTTGAATTTTCTTACTGATAAAATGGGAGTATTACAGGGGTTAGGTCAAGGGATGATGAAGCTTTGAGACTTGTAACTTTCTATTATAGGCTTCATGCATTGAAAAATGAAAGTGAAGTCGCTCAGTCCTGTCCGACTCTTTGTGGCCCCGTGAACTGGGGCTCACCAGGCCCCTCTGTCCTTGGGATTCTCCAGGCAAGAATACTGGAGTGGGTTGCCATTTCCTTCTCCAGGGGAACTTCCTGACCCAGGGATCGAACCCAGGTCTCCTGCATTGCAGGCAGAAGCTTTAACCTCTGAGCCACCAGGGAAGCCCTCATACATTGAAAGACTTCTTTATTTATAGAGTATTGATTAATTATTGAAAGAGGTTTTGAGAGGTCTATTTGATGAGAGGTGCTCTGTGAACTTTGCCAACATCAGTTGAAGATTTTGCCCATAAGAAAGGTGATAGCTGATTTAATAGGGATGAATGATTGGTATTTCCAGAATCATCGCTAATACTACAGAGACAGAACAAATAAAAGATGTCAAAGAGTCATTTAATTTGCCTAGTGGGTTACTTTGACAACTACTATCAATTTCAGAATTATTTCTCACTTTTGGAAGAAATTTCAGCATGGTACTTCTATAAGAAATCTCAGCCTGATAAATAGATAAGAGAGGAGATACTAAGGGGACAAGGGTGTATGCCTCTAAAAGAGTCTAAAAAATGGGAATAGGTTCAGAGACAGGAACCTCTTGAGGTTTATTAGAGATCCCCACTATTTGAACTTCTTAAGTATTCTGACAGAGAAGGCAATGACACCCCATTCCAGTACTCTTGCCTGGAGAATCCCGTGGACGGAGGAGCCTGGTGGGCTGCAGTGTTCTGAGGTAGGAGCTGTGTTATAGTAGTGAGATTGAACACTGAGAGAGGGGTTCCCTCCTGTGTCAGAAAGGACTAGTCAACTCCATCCTGGAAAAACGTTTCTCCTAAGATGAAGGATTGGGGAAAGCACCTGTATTTCCTCGAGCCCCTGTCTGTGAGTCAGATGTTCAAAGGCTGGATAATGATGTATTTAAAATGGATAACCAACAAGATCTTACTGTATAGCACAAGGAACTCTGTTCAATGTTATGTGGCAGCCTGAATCAGAGAGGCATTTGGGGAAGAATGGATACATGTCTATGTATGATTGAGTCCCTTTGCTGTCCAGCTGAAACTATCACGACATTGTTAATTGACTATCCAATATAAAATAAAATGATTTTATTAAAAAAAAAAGTGGATAGATGGCTGAACATGCTTAAAGTGCTACATTTATAACTCTTTTTTCTAATGGATCATTTCAATAATAACAGAATATGGATGATGGATTTTGGTTTTCTTTAGGAGCCTTCATTTTTCAGAGTTGAAGTTTAAGAATGTTGGCAGTCTTCCTCTAAGGCAACCCCTCTAGAGTGCAAGAGAGCTGATTTAACAGATTAACTAAATCTAGAGTGAGCATAGTTTTCCATTTCATTCTATTTTAAAAAAATTATTTTTATTATTTTTTACTAGAAAGGATAAGTCACAGTATAGCTGATTAATAAACAAAGAGTTAAAAGCTACTCAGATAGAATCAACACTTGAAGGAAGATCAGAATTTTCTTTAAAAATTGTCTAAAGTTGATTTTATAAATCATGAACAGGTTCATCAGATTTTTGTGTGCAAGACTGAGTTTTGTTCCACAGAGGAGCCTGGTGGGCTGTAGCCCATAGGGTCGCAAAGAGTTGGACATTACTAAGCGACTTAGCACACAACATAGATTAATGGGAAGTGTTAATGATAGTCTATGATTTCAAGCAAGACTCTTAAATCAGCAAGGCCAATTTATTTAGTTTTGCAAGTGCACAAGGGGAAAGAATATGGTTTTTAAACATTCAGGAGCACCTGTAGGATGGATTCCTCAAAATACTTAGAAAACTGCTATCCCATTTTCATAGGTTTTTCTCTAAAGAATAATTCTCAAACTGCTTACTGAACAAAGGGCTCAGATTCCAACCGCTTGCAAGCCTGAATACCAGCCAATTCTAAGGAGACAGCTTGCTCCCAGGGGAGCCAAGTCAAATGGTTTTTCATGCAATTTCCAGAAAATGGTTCCTTCCAGAGGAATGAGCTGAAGGCTAAAGGCATTTTCAGCCAGCTTTAGGTGAAGCAGTTCACCAAAAGTAATTCTGATCTAAAAATAAACCAAGGTGCCAAAGGAGTGCTTGTATACAGAAGGTGAAGTTGAAGTCGCTCGTTTGTGTCCGACTCTTTGCGACCCTGTGTACTATAGCCTACCAGGCTCCTCCATCCATGGGATTCTCCAGGCAAGAATACTGGAGTGGGTTGCCATTTCCTTCTCCAGAGGATCTTCCTGACCCAGGGATCGAACCCAGGTCTCCCGCATTGGAGGCAGACACTTTAACCTCTGAGCCACCAGGGAAGCCCAAGGTCTTAATCTGAAAGATAAAACCTTAAAAATAAATTCCAAATAAAACCTGGGGAGCTTCAACTGCAAAGAAGGAATGAACTTGAATCATGAAGAAAGATACAGGTTCAACCCCAGGGTAAGTGAGAAAGCAGTGACAGTAGTCTCAATTTCAAGCACCACACATATTTGCTCACTAGCTGTAAACCATTAGAGTGTTTTCTCTGGTCCCTGAACTGGTCACCAAAATACTGAGCTAAAATAAATAGACAGTTATTTATCTAGCAAAAGTGGGTTTATTCAGGGTTAGTAAAGATGTACAGGGTCTGTGACCCTGGTGAGCCATGTGTAAGTCCCCAAAAGTCAAGGTAAGAATTAAAACATTTTTATAGAAGGGGGAAAGGAAATTGAAAGGATTACAGAAAGCACAGCCCATTGCTTTTCACTGTGAATTCTTGTCAGGGAAGAAGAGGAATCTTTCTTCTTCCTGATGGGCAGTGTTGACATCACAGGACATGGAAGCTCTCCCTTCTGGTCTCCTGATTCTGTTTAATTAAGCTTTCTGTTTATTAATTTTTAATATGGGAAACCAATGTGACCAACACCTTGATCTTGACTTCTAGCCTCCAGAAATGTGATTAGGTACATTTCTGTTGCTTAGGTACACTCTCTTTGTTATTTTATTACGACAAGCTAGCCATAATTATGGAAAATGAAAGTCTCACAAAATGTAAGATGATATATCACATGAAATAATAATAATAGTAAAACAAATAGCAATAAACAGATTTTAAAACTTTCCTTAGAAGCATTTTATTATTGAAGAAATCAATAATAAAATTGCTTCAATAAAATGAGAGCACAAACCCAGTGGCTAAAGGATAAGATTTAGGAAAAGGTCGATGGCAGAAGTAAATATAGAAATGTATCACAATGCTAAATCTATTAAATAAATTTAAAAAGTGACAGAACTAGGATGAATACAGTTGAAAACTAAATTTCAATAAAGGGAAAATGTGTCAGAAGCCATAATGAATGTAGAAAAAGTCAAAGGTATTAAATAATACAAAGAAAATTTTATATGTGAAAAACAAATATAACGCTAATATAAGTTTATTGGCGTTTCTGAAATAACCCATACAAATAATATTCACAGAGATATAGGGAAAACAATTTCTTAAATTACCTAAGAAATGAAGGAATAAATAGAATCATACAATGAAACAAAAAAAAAAAACCTTTCAAGATTTATGCTATATCAAGAAAAGATGATTTCAAAAAATCAATATTGAGTTTTATTCTGTATACCCAAACACCACTGAATTCAAAAGGTAATTTCTCAGAGCCCAAATAGTGAGAAAATGTCATTTATAAGGGTAAAATGAGGCTGGCCTTAGATTTCCCACAGAAATGCTCTTCACTAGAAGATAAGAAAAGCAATGATTGCCATCCTGAAGGAAAGTAAGTGTGATCCAAGAGTATGAGACCATCTCAATAGTTATAAAATAATTAAAGCTGACACTCTATAATAGGAAACATTTAGAAACTGTAAATTGAATACTCTGGAAAAATATGCCTGGTAATTAATTCAACAATCAAAAAAGAAATATGGACTCAAAGCTTATTTCAGTGATTTATTGATAATGGACATTAAATTAACTTAATTATAGAACCAAAAAATAAAACCCTGAAAAAATGTGGCTCATTAATAGCAATTTTTGCTGACAAAATACAAATAGTATAGATGCCAAAATGGATAGGTACATAAAGATGTTGAAGCAATATAGGTTTGCTATGTGTCTGACATCTTTCAGTCCAGGAAGTCATTTTACTCTTTTATATACACACATAATTTTTGCACCTTAAAAGTCAATATATATATGTGTGTATATGTGTGTACCATATATATATATGTATATGTATATATATAGTAAAATTTATATTTATGAAAATGTGAAGGAACATGTATTTATATTCATCTCTGGAAAAAAGCTATACATTTAAGTCTCTGTTATTTCTAAACAGTGGAATTAGCAATTTTGATTTTGTTTCAGTTTTCCTGTGTTTCGAAAAACCACTAAATACTGCTTTAAAGTGAAATAATTTAGAAGAAATATAAAAGGTTATGATAGAAAATCTAAATATAGAAATGTTAAAAAATTAAACGAATCACAGAAAATTAATTATTTTTCCCAGGTTAAAAGGCCATAGAAATGTTGTATGGTCATGTATTTTATAATATAGCCTATGCACATTTAAGATTGATAAAAGCACTTTGCCATGATATTAATCATGGCATAATGAAAGCCAGAGTGTTGCATAGTGCTGGTATGAACACTGGAGGTTTCTCATTACTGTGTACCAGTGTACCACACAAACATGTCTTTGCCTGGGGAAAGTTTCTTAGGGAATGCTTGGAGCCTCAGTGGACGTGCATTACACTTGTTATTTCATTTGAGTTCTACATATTAGAGTGACACCAGCTTTGTTAATACTTATTTGTCTTTGATAAGCTAAAATACACAGGAAATTGTTCACTTGGGGAAAAGATTAACTAATTCAAGCCAAAAAATTCAATTTAGCAAGCCACATTCATTTGTAAACCATATTCTGACCATCTGATAGAAAAATTTGAATTAGGGACAAACTGATTAAGACTAATCAAGAAAGGTGTTTTTTTTTTTTTTCTCTTTAGAATAATACATAATTTGATGAGATATTTCATACCTTATTTTCTTTTCTCATTTTACTATAGGTTTTCAAAGATGCTTACCCACACTTTTATTTATCCACTATACTTAATGGGTGTGACACTGTTTTTCTCTTGAATATTTATACTTCATTCTAATTTTTTAAACTAAGCCAGATTCCATCTACAAATAAAGCAAAAGATGCTCCATAATTGTTACCACCTAAAAATGTCTTGTAAGCTCATATATACCAAGAATAATTCAATTTCCTTTCATTTTCTAAATCTCTCCCTCCTGGTAGTATCACAATATTCAAGGCATTTATGTGCCAACTCTTCCCCAGAACACCTGGCCAATCCTTTAATGCCAGATGGACCTGCTGATGCAGAACAAAACAGGGAATAGTTGTAATAAATATGTCTGTGGGGGATATTGTTGGTAACATTATTGGTTGAGTCTGCCTTGACTGAAAATTGTAGCAATACATAGCCTCTATTTATCTGTCTACTACTAGCAAATTATTCAGAGGTGTCAGAAGGCAGGATGATATAATGAAAGAGCTCTGATGTGTAAGTTGGTAGACTGCACAATCTGTGCTACTTATTCTATCTCTTTGGGGCTCACTTTTCTATCTCTAATTTGAGAGAATTAAAAATTGAGAAAATTGAGTACGATACTTTAGTACTTTTCTCAGTTTTATGGTTCAAAGTCACAATGTGAACGCAACATTTTGGCATCAGCAAACTAATAGACTTTTAATGTCATATGTAAATTAAAAGGTCTTCCCTGGTAGCTCAGGTGGTAAACAATCCTCCTGCAATGCAGGAGACCCTGGTTCAATTCCTGGATTGGGAAGATCCCTCAGAGGAGGGAGTGGCAACCCACTCCAGTATTCTTGATTGGAGAATCCCCATGGACAGAGGAGCCTGGAGAGCTACAATCCTGCCAAGGGGCTGCAAAGTGTAGGACACGACTGATCAACTAAGCTCACACGCAGCATAAAGGAAAAACTTACACTTTTCTACATCCAGAGTTTCAAAAACTTTTTGAAAACTGCTCCCATTTTAACAAAGTCATTTAATAAAATTCAGTGAAGAGCTACTGAAAGATTTATTTTTAGATTTTATTGCTGTTGAACATTAACAATATTACTATGTGCCAGGCAACATGGCATGAGTTTAGACCCTATTAAACACTACAAACTGCGGTTGATAATTGTACTGTTAAGAAAATAGCAGAAGGGCACCAGCGCAGTGAATAGGGAGCAGCAGAAGTGTAGGTGGTGGGTATGCAAGTAGAAATCTCCTGACAGACATAAGTTGACTACATTCTCACTTGTCAAGAGGGAAAGGAGTAGCATGAGAATTTAGCAGAAGTATGTTTCAAATGCCAATAGGTAAGTGTACACAGGAATTAAATTATAAGAGCTTTTGTCAGATAACCAAAAAGTTAGTAACAGAAAGGGTGACTGTCACATTAGAGACAAAAAATAAAGTGCACAAACAACTTAAGGAGTAAAGTTAACCCTTTATCAATGGTTATTAATGGATTTCCAATTTCAGCTTCAGTATCTAAAGAGTTTAGAAGCCATCACTCCCATGATAATAAGAAATGGTTGTACAAGCTAAAAATCGATGATGTTTCTTGGATCTGTCAGAGAACTGATGTTGCAAGGGAAACTGCCACCTTGAAATCTGGACAGACAAGCACATACAGAGAGTTAGGACTAATATATGTTTATGAGGAGCCAGGCAACCTATAGTCCATAGGGTTGAAAAGAGTTGGACACGACAGTAGAGACAACACACAGGAAAAACCGCTGGAGCCAAAAACTGATGGAAACACAAATGTTAATATTAACACATGGCTGGAAACTGTGTGGACAAGCTTGAGAATTGTAAACAGCTGGGGACTGGAGTCTGGGGAAAGGGACGTATTTTATGGGTTTATCTAGGCACCCACAGTAAAGCTCTGAGAAATTTCTACTGGTTTTATCAGGGGAAGGGAAAGAGAAAGAGTTCTGAAATACATCCAGAGATGCCATTACAAAGCCCTACTCTTCAGGAAAAATAATTAATCAGAACTTATCCCACCCTAAAAAGGGGGCATTTTCCCCACTTCTAGGGCCTTCTAGATTTCCTGTTTCACCTAACAGGAGAAGACAAGCTATGAAAAAATTTTTAAAGTCACAGTACAGGGAAATAGACCCATTAAAAGAATGATACGCAGTCATAATACAGCATGCTTCCTTTGCCCTACAACTTATCCCCATATGAACAGGGATCCAGTGGGTTTGCAGTGGAAATAGCTGAAAGATAAATCTTCTGAGGGAACTTCTTAGGGAAGCCTCAGATTAACAGAGGAAATTAAAATAAGGTCACCAATGCCTGCAGGCTCAGTTGTGTCCAGCTCTTTGTGCCCCACCTTACTGAAGAGCTCTGTATTCAGGTGGGTTATGCTGGAAGTTCACACCTCTGGGTAGACTCACCTTCCTGTTTGTTTGAAGGTTCAATATTGGCCAAAAGTGGTAAATTAAGGCATTATTAGAGCTTTTCTGGGTATGCCAAAGCATTGTACATACATGTCTTTCTGGGGCTTCCCCAGTGGCTCAGGGGTTAAGAAGCTGCCAGCAATGCAGGAGCCACAAAAGATGTGGGTTGATCCCTGGATCAGGAAGATCACCTGGAGAAGGGCATGGCATCTCACTCCAGTATTCCTGCCTGAGAATCCCATGGACAGAGGAGCCTTTTAGGCTACAGTCCATAGGATCACAAAGGTTTAGATATGACTAAAACAACTTAGAACACGCAAGTGCTCTTTTTAGATCACCAGCAATGGAAGATTATTTGTATGTACCTCCCTCATTTTCCTTTTTTTTTTTAAAAAAAAATATTTATTTATTTATTTTTCTGCTCTGATTGCTTTGGCCAAAACTTCCAGAACTATGTTGAACAGTAGCGGTGAAAGTGGGCAGCCTTGTCTTTTTCCTGATTTTAGGGGAAATGCTTTCAATTTTTCACCATTGAGGATAATGTTTGCTGGGGGTTTGTAATCAGTTCAGTTCAGTTCAGTCACTCAGTCATGTCCCACTCTTTGCGACCTCATGAATCGCAACACTCCAGGCCTCCCTGTCCATCACCTACTTCTGGAGTTCACTCAGACTCATGTCCATCGAGCCAGTGATGCCATCAAGCTAGTGATGCCATCAAGCCATTTCATTCTGGGTCGTCCTCTTCTCCTCCTGCCCCCAGTCTCTCCCAGCATCAGAGTCTTTTCCAATGAGCCAACTCTTCTCATGAGGTGGCCAAAGTACTGGAGTTTCAGCTTTAGCATCATTCCATCCAATGAACACCCAGGACTGATCTCCTTAAGAATGGACTGGTTGGATCTCCTTGCAGTCCAAGGGACTCTCAAGAGTCCTCTCCAACACCACAGTTCAAATGCATCAATTCTTCGGCGCTCAGCCTTCTTCACACTCCAACTCTCACATCCATACATGACCACAGGAAAAACCATAGCCTTGACTAGACGGACCTTAGTCGGCAAAGTAATGTCTCTGCTTTTGAATATATTATCTAGGTTGGCCATAACTTTTCTTCCAAGGAGTAAGCGTCTTTTAATTTCATGGCTGCAATCACCATCTGCAGTGATTCTGGAGCCCCCAAAAATAAAGTCTGACACTGTCTCCACTGTTTCCCCATCTATTTCCCATTGAAGTGATGAGACCAGATGCCATGATCTTCGTTTTCTGAATGTTGAGCTTTAAGCCAACTTTTTCACTCTCCTCTTTCACTTTCATCAAGAGGCTTTTTAGCTCCTCTTCACTTTCTGCCATAAGGGTGGTGTCATCTGCATATCTGAGCTTATTGATATTACTCCCGGCAATCTTGATTCCAGCTTGTGTTTCTTCCAGTCCAGCATTTCTCATGATGTACTCTGCATATAAGTTAAATAAGCAGGGTGACAATATACAGCCTTGATGTACTCCTTATCCTATTTGGAACCAGTCTGTTGTTCCATGTCCAGTTCTAACTGTTGCTTCCTGACCTGCATACAGATTTCTCAAGAGGCAGGTCAGGTGGTCTGTATTCCCATCTCTTTCAGAATTCTCCACAGTTTATTGTGATCCACAGAGTCAAAGGCTTTGGCATAGTCAATAAAGCAGAAATAGATGTTTTTCTGGAACTCTCTTGCTTTTTCCATGATCCAGCGGATGTTGGCAATTTGATCTCTGGTTCCTCTGCCTTTTCTAAAACCAGCTTGAACATCAGGGAATTCACGGTTCACGTCTTGCTGAAGTCTGGCTTGGAGAATTTTGAGCATTACTTTACTAGCATGTGAGATGAGTGCAATTGTGCGCTGGCTTGAGCATTCTTTTGCATTGCCTTGCTTTGGAATTGGAATGAAAACTGACCTTTTCCAGTCCTGTGGCCACTGCTGAGTTTTCCAAACTTGCCTTCATATTGAGTGCAGCACTTTCATAGCATCATCTTTCAGGACTTGAAAGAGCTCAACTGGAATTCCATCACCTCCACTAGCTTTGTTTGTAGTGATGCTTTCTAAGGCCCACTTGACTTCACATTCCAGGATGTCTGGCTCTAGGTGAGTGATCACACCATCTTGATTATCTGGGTCCTGAAGATCTTTTTTGTACAGTTCTTCTGTGTATTCTTGCCACCTCTTCTTAATATCTTCTGCTTCTATTAGGTCCAGACCATTTCTGTATTTTATCTAACCCATCTTTGCATGAAATATTCCCTTCGTATCTCTAATTTTCTTGAAGAGATCTCTAGTCTTTCCCATTCTGTTCTTTTCCTCTATTTCTTTGCATTGATCTCTGAGGAAGGCTTTCTTATCTCTTCTTGCTATTCTTTGGAACTCTGCATTCAGACGTTTATATCTTTCCTATGCTTTTCACCTCTCTTCTTTTCACAGCTATTTGTAAGGCCTCCCCAGACAGCCATTTTGCTTTTTTGCATTTCTTTTCCATGGGGATGGTCTTGATCCCTGTCTCTTGTACAATGTCATGAACCTCATTCCATACTTCATCAGGCACTTTATCTATCAGATCTAGACCCTTAAATCTGTTTCTCACTTCCACTGTATAATCATAAGGGATTTGATTTAGGTCATACCTGAATGGTCTAGCGGTTTTCCCTACTTTCTTCAACTTAAGTCTGAATTTGGCAATAAGGAGTTCATGATCTGAGCCACAGTCAGCTCCAGGTCTTGTTTTTGTTGACTATATAGAGCTTCTCCATTTTTGGCTGCAAAGAATATAATCAATCTGATTTCGGCATTGACCATCTGCTGATGTCCATGTGTAGAGTCTTCTCTTGTGTTGTTGCAAGATGGTGTTTGCTATGACCAGTGCATTTTCTTGGCAAAACTCTATTAGTCTTTGCTCTGCTTCATTATGCATTCCAAGGCCAAATTTGCCTGTTACTCTAGGTGTTTCTTAACTTCCTACTTTTGCATTCCAGTCCCCTATAATGAAAAGGACATCTTTTTTGGGTGTTAGTTCTAAAAGATCTTGTAGGTCTTCATAAAACAGTTCAACTTCAGTTTCTTCAGCATTATTTGTTGGGGCATAGACTTGGATAACTGTGATATTGAATGTTTGCCTTGGAGATGAACAGATATCATTCTGTCGTTTTTGAGATTGCATCCAAGTACTGCATTTCGGACTCTTTTGTTGACCATGATGGCTACTCCATTTCTTCTGAGGGATTCCTGCCCGCAGTAGTAGATGTAATGGTCATCTGAGTTAAATTCACCCATTCCAGTCCATTTTAGTTCGCTGATTCCTAGAATGTCGATGTTCACCGTTGCCATTTCTTGTTTGACCACTTCCAATTTGCCTTGATTCATGTACCTGACATTCCAGGTTCCTATGCAATAATGCTCTTTACAGCATCGAATCTTGTTTCTATCACCAGTCACATCCACAACTGGGTATTGTTTTTGCTTTGGCTCCATCCCTTCATTCATTCTGGAGTTATTTCTCCACTGATCTCCAGTAGCATATTGGGCACCTAATGACCTGGGGAGTTCCTCTTTTGGTGTCCTATCATTTTGCCTTTTCCTACTGTTCATGGGGCAGACACACTGAAACCATACTCACAGAAAACTAGTCAATCTAATCACACTAGGATCACAGACTTGTCTAACTCAATGAAACCAAGCCATGCCTATGGGGCAACCCAAGACGGGCGGGTCATGGTGGAGAGGCCTGACAGAATGTGGTCTGCTGGAGAAGGAAATAGCTAGCCCCACTTCAGTATTCTTGCCTTGAGAACCCCATGAACAGTAGGGTTTGTCATATATAGCTTTTATTATTTTAAGGTATGTTCCTTCTATTCTTGCTTACTGGAGGTTTTTTATCATAAATGGATGTTGATTTTTGTCAAAGGCTTTCTCTGCGTTCACATGGCTTTTATTTTTCAATTTGTTAATGTGGTGAATTACATTGATTGATTTGCGGATACTGAAGAATCCTTGCCTCCCTGGGATAAAGCCCACTTGGTCATGGAGTATGATCTTTTTAATGTGTTGCTGGATTCTGATTGCTAGAATTTTGTTAAGAATTTTTGCATCTATGTTCATCAGTGATATCAGCCTGTAGTTTTCTTTCCTTGTGGCATCTTTGTCAGGTTTTGGTATTAGAGTGATGGTAGCCTCATAGAATGACTCTGGAAGTTTACCTTCCTCTACCAATTTGGAAAAGAAGAAGTAAAACTCTCACTGTTTGCAGATGTCATGATCCTCTACATAGAATACCCTAAAGACTCCACCAGAAAATTACTAGAACTAATCAATGAATATAGGAAAGTTGCGGGATATAAAATCAACACACAGAAATCCCTTGCATTCCTATACACTAATAATGAGAAAGCAGAAAAAAAATTAAGGAAATAATTCCATTCACCATTGCAATGAAAAGAATAAAATACTTGGGAATATATCTACCTAAAGAAACTAAAGACCTATATATAGGAAACTATACAACACTGATGAAAGAAATCAAAGAGGACACTAATAGATGGAGAAATATACCATGTTCATGCATCAGCAGAATCAATATAGTGAAAATGCGTATACTACCCCAAAGCAATCTACAGATTCAATGCAATCCCTATCAAGCTACCAGCGGTATTTTTCACAGAGCTAGAACAAATATTTTCACAATTTGCATGGAAATACAAAAAACCTCGAATTGCCAAAGCAATCTTGAGAAAGAAGAATGGAACTGGAGGAATCAACTTGCCTGACTTCAGGCTCTGCTACAAAGCCACAGTCATCAAGACAGTAGGGTACTGGCACAAAGACGGAAATATAGATCAATGCAACAAAATAGAAAGCCCAGAGATAAATCCACACACCTATGGACACCTTATCTTCGCCAAAGGAGGCAAGAATATACAATGGTTTAAAGACAATCTCTTTAACAAGTGGTGCTGGGAAAACTGGTCAAACACTTGTAAAAGAATGAAACTAGAACACTTTCTAACACCATTCACAAAATAAACTCAAAATGGATTAAAGATCTAAATGTAGGACCAGAAACTATAAAACTTCTAAAGGAGAACATAGGCAAAACACTCTCCGATATAAATCACGGCAGGATCCTCTATGATCCACCTCCCAGAATGCTGGAAATAAAAGCAAAAATAAACAAATGGGATCTAATTAAAATTAAAAGCTTCTGCACAACAAAGGAAACTATAAGCAAGGTAAAAAGACAGAATTCTGAATGGGAGAAAATAACAGCAAATGAAGCAACTGACAAATAACTAATACAAGCAACTTATACAGCTCAATTCCAGAAAAATAAATGACAAAATTAAAAAAAAATGGGCCAAAGAAATAAATAGACATTTCTCCAAAGAAGACATACAGATGGCTAACAAACACATGAAAAGATGCTCAACATCACTCATTATCAGAGAAATGCAAATCAAGACCACAATGAGGTACCATTTCACACCAGTCAGAATGGCTGTGATCCAAAAGTCTACAAGCAATAAATGCTGGAGAGGGTGTGGAGAAAAGGGAACCCTCTTACACTGTTGGTGGGAATGCAAACTAGTACAGCCACTATGGAGAACAGTGTGGAGATTCCTTAAGAAACTACAAATAGAACTGCCTTATGACCCAGCAGTCCCACTGCTGGGCATACACACCGAGGAAACCAGAACTGAAAGAGACACATGTATCCCAATGTTCATTGTAGCACTGTTTATAATAGCCAGGACATGGAAGCAACCTAGATGTCCATCAGCAGATGAATGGATAAGAAAGCTGTGGTACATATACACAATGGAATATTACTCAGCCATTAAAAAGAATTCACTTGAATCAGTTCTAATGAGGTGGATGAAACTGGAGCCTATTATACAGAGTGAAGTAAGCCAGAAAGAAAAACACCAACACAGTATACTAACACATATATATGGAATTTAGAAACATGGCAATGATGACCCTCTATGCAAGACAGCAAAAGAGACACAGATGTATAGAACAGTCTTTTGGACTCTGTGGGAGAGGGAGAGGGTGGGGTGATTTTGGAGAATGGCATTGAAACATGTGTACTATCATATAAGAAATGAATTGCTAGTCTAGGTTTGATACAGGATACAGGATGCTTGGGGCTGGTGTACTGGGATGACCCAGAGAGATGGCATGGGGAGGGTGGTGGGAGGGGGGTTCAGGGTTGGGAACTCATGTACACCTGTGGTTGATTCATGTCAATGTATGGCAAAACCAATACAGTATTGTAAAGTAAAAAAAAAAATAAAATAAAATTTAAATTAAAAAAATATATTTATTTATTTATTTATTGCCGTGCTGGATCTTCTTTCCTGAGAATGGTATACACTCTAGGTGTGGTGCATGGGATTCTCATTGCTATGGTTTCCCTTGTTGTGGAGCAGGAGGGCTTAGTAGCTGTGGTACATTGAGGCTGCTGCCCTGCAATGCATGAAATCCTTAAGTTCAAAGGATCAAATCTGCGTCACATGCATTGTCAGGAAAACCTCAACTACTGTACCACTAAAGAAGTCCTTGTAAGCCCTTTATTTTCATCTCATTACTCTGATGTTGTTCTGAGTTTTTGTCTAGATTTTTGATTGCCTGATTGGTGTTACTGCCCTCAAGCAGCTACGATGTTTAAAAAAAAAAAGTTCAGTTCAGTCACTGAGTTTTTGTCCAACTTTTTATGACCCCATGGATTGCAGCACGCCAGGCTTCTCTGTCTATCACCAACTCCTGGAGCCTGCTCAAACTTATGCCCATTGAGTTGGTGATGCCATCCAACCATCTCATCCTCTGTCATCACTTTCTCCTGCCTTCAGTCACTCCCTGCATCAAGCTCTAGTCCCATGAGTCAGTTCTTCACATCAGGTGGCCAAAGTACTGGAGTTTCAGCTTTCAACATCTGTCCTTCTAGTGACTATTCAAGACCAATATCCTTTAGGATGGACTGGTTGGAATTCCTTACAGTCGAAGGGACTTTCAAGAGTCTTCTCCAATACCACAGTTCAAAAGCATCAATTTTTTGGTGCTCAGCTTTCTTCATAGTCCAACTCTCATACCCATAAATGACCACTGGAAACACCATAGCCTTGACTAGATGGACTTTTGTTGGCAAAGTATGTCTCTGCTTTTTAGTATGCTGTCTAGGTTGTTCATAGCTTTTCTCCCAAGAAGCATTCTTTGACTATATATATATATATATATCTATATATTTCTTCCAATATATATGTATTTCATTTGAAAAGTGCCACAAGGAAAAGATTATTCTGAACATATTTAAATTTAGGTTGAATAAAGACCTGCCCTGAGGTGGAGTGTTTCAGGGAGCCGCCAGACAGGTCAAATAGTGAGAGTTCTCTGGGAATCAGACTTTTTGTTGAGCTCCACACTCATTCTGCTCCCTCCATTGGCTGCTATTTTACTGTTTTTCATGCATATGATAGTATTGCTATCGGATTTCTAGGCTACAGAGTTGTTGAGGAGAATAAGATTTGAATAGAGCAAGTTAAAATGCCACAAAATAGCTTTTTACAGAATATTGTTTACAGAGATTTAGACATTTTTTCTTGGATAAACATGAGTGCATTTAGTATATTTCAAATGCTCTGAAAAGGACAATTTTTAAAAGTTTTATCATTTTTCTCATTGCTTTTATGGGGGAGTGGATCTTTGGATGGTCTTTCTGTGCCACCCTGGAACTGCTACAATGAAATGTTAATAACTATCATGAGAGATTGGTTTAGATAACTTCTTACCTACCTGAGTCTGATATTGAATATGGTAAGATGTTTTTGTCTGTGAAGTTTGGAATATTATGAAAACTAAATCTTTTTTTTTTTTTTCTTTCCTCTTCTGAACTGTAGAAATGTGTTTCCTAAAGACTTATCTCTATGATTTCCTTTTGGAACTCTATTGGGTAAAGACCAGATATGTCTTGAAGTAAAATAAAATATTTAATTCTCTTCAGATGCCATTGTTTAAGTTGGTGGTGTATCTTCTGCTGTCCTTCATTTCAGTAAGAAGTAAATATACTGTGCTGAGAACAATATATTGAAAATAATTTTTGATATTGACATTATCTAATCAACCTTGTATATTCATTGGAAAGACTGATAAAGAAATTGAAGCTATAATACTTTGGTTACCAGATGTGAAGAGCCAACTCGCTGGAAAAGACCCTGATTCTGGGAAAGAATGAGGGCAGGAGGAGAAGAGGATGAGATGGTTGGATGGCATCACCAACTCAAAGGACAAGAGTTTGAGTGAACTCTGGGAGATGGTGAAGGACAGAGAAGCCTGGCGTGCTGCAATCCATGGGGTCACAAAGAGTCAGCCATGACAGAGCAACTGAACAGCAACAGCAAAGTGGAAATTCTAAAATCCCCAACTCATGGTCAGATAGCAAATAATCGCTGGTCGAATTCTAAGATCTTGATCTTTGAGTTATAAACGTATTAGGATGAGAGAGCCTGTCCCTCTCATTTAGTTCTTCCTAGTGGTGTTATTCATCAGGTGTCTGCAACATCCAGGATCTTTTGCCTGATGATCTGAGATGGAGCTGATGTAATAATAAAAGAAATAAAGTGCACAATAAATGTAATGCACTTCAGTCATCCCAAAATCATCCCCCTCCCTCCCCAGGTCCAGGGAAAAGTTGTCTTCCATGAAATCTGTCCCTGATGCCAAAAAAGATTGTTCTATAGGACCAAATTTCTAAACAATTCTCAATCTCTGTTTAATCAGTTATTCTTTATTTCAGTTGCTGTTTCAAGAGATGACTATTTTTTGTTCTCAAGGACAGAATGAGGTACTCACTGTTCTGCATTGCTAATATTTTTCCAAAATTGTTGATAAAATATAATTCAGAAATATATGTATTCAATGATAATTTGTGAGTGAATAATTCAGTTTTTTTCTTATTGTACAATTACTCAGAGACCATATTTTCAATCCTGAGAAAATTAAAAGCAAAATTGCCCATAAGTCTCAAACTCTATTATAAAATGCCAAAAATTTCAAAGTGAACTAGTTGTTTCCAATTCTCTGATCATTGTAATTAAGTAGAACTTGTTCCTTTGAAGAGGTGAAGGATCAATATCTGTTTGTTTACAAAGCAGTTAGAAATAAATTAATAGAAAGACGATAGCCTTAAACTAAACATGAATACTGTTCATCCGTATTTTTTCCTAAATCAAATCTTTGAAGTAGTTCAAAACTAAACCAAAATTATAAATATAAGTGTTTTTATACAATATTGATATTATATACAATTTAAAATCACGAAGAGTAAAAGTTTGCTTACTTTCCTGTCACTATAATCAAATCATATAAACAGAGTTAAATACTTGGTATATAAAACTTGCACCTTCATTAGATTTTTTTGACTCTTATAAACAACCTGTATGGACTGTGTTAAACTGAATGAAATGAACAAAAAACTTTGACTAAGAATGCATTGTCGTTGTATGGAAGAAACTTAAATAAAACACTTCTAATTTTTAAAGCTAGGGTTTTGTATATATATTTCTTTTATTTAAATTTAAATCATATGAAAGCAGGAAAGAAATTAGTTACAGTTATTTGAAATTTTAGACAAAAATTGAATTAGAAATTAAAATTTTTGAGACACTATTTATTCCATTCCATATATTTAAAGGTAATAAATGCACTAGAAAAAATTAAGCAAATAGTTTAAAAAATCAAATCTTTTCCAATCCAATCAAAATATTTTGAAGGCAGGGTTTTACTTTATTTATTCATTTATTTTATACTGCTTCTTCTATTGTGTACCTTAAAGGTTAAAAACTTATGCTGGTCATGAGGTCATGTGGAAAACAATTCAAATGAAATTTAATAAGCCACATGACAAAAGGCTGATTTTCCTAAATTGAAAAGATGGTTGTCTTCATAACAGTATAATATTTTTATTAAAGTCATCAAGATTATATCAACAAACCCATGAGTAACACGATTTGGGATAACATGCATTGTTATTTCCTAGTGTTTGGTGTGCACAAATGATGTTGTATATTGTTGTATTGATGATTAAATTAAAGAATACATGTCATTTCATTTAACTTAACTATCAACATTGTGAAGGTACCTGATATGTTTCAAAAAATGCTAGATTTTGTGAGAGATACAAAAAAGTAAAAAAAAAAAAAACAAGCACCTCAATTTCTACCTATTTTCAAAGAGTTTTAATGCCAGTATGAAACATGTCATCCATTCTAAAGGAGATCAGTCCTGGGTGTTCTTTGGAAGGAATGATGCTAAAGCTGAAACTCCAATACTTTGGCCACATCATGCAAAGAGTTGACTCATTGGAAAAGACCCTGATGCTGGGAGGGATTGGGGCAGAAAGAGAAGGGGATGACAGAGGATGAGATGGGTGGATGGCATCACCAACTCGATGGACATGAATTTGAGTGAACTCCATGAGTTGGTGATGGACAGGGAGGCCTGGTGTGCTGCAATTCATGGATTCGCAAAGAGTCGGACAAGACTGGGAGACTGAACTGAACTGAACTGAACTAATGAAACATGTCATATAAACAGATGGCTGTAGGAAAATATAAAACAAGAGAAAGATAGATATTTAGGGTCCAAGTGTCTTGAGAACTCAGAAAAGGGGGAAATGCCAGTTAGCTAGCAAATTTGTCTCACTCTGATGCTGCGCTGAATAGAGTAGGAGGCTATACCAACTGTGTGACAGCAAAATTTAGCTACTTATAACCAAAGTACAATGTGCTGAACCTCTTCTGTTATGAGTTATTTAATGCACAAGCTCAAGCTCATGCTGAAAGTCAGGATAGAACAAAAATATTAATATAGTTACCTCATATGTGGTTCCTATTTGGCCCAGGTAGTAAAGCAATGATTTAGTGTATTGTGCTATTCTACCACTTTCCGTTATAATTAGTATATTCCATTGGATGTAGCTTGCTTTTGAAAAAAAAATATTATTTTGTAAAAGTGTTACAAATTCAATGCAATCCCTATCAAGCTACCAGCCATATTTTTCACAGAACTAGAACACATAATTTCAAGATTTGTATGGAAATACAAAAAAATCTCGAATTGCCAAAGCAATCTTGAGAAAGAAGAATGGAACTGGAGGAATCAACTTGCCTGACTTCAGGCTCTACTACAAAGCCAAAGTCATCAAGACAGTATGGTACTGGCACAAAGACAGACATATAGATCAATGGAACAAAATAGAAAGCCCAGAGATAAATCCACACACATACGGACACCTTATCTTTGACAAAGGAGGCAAGAATATACAATGGAGTAAAGACAATCTCTTTAACAAGTGGTGCTGGGAAAACTGGTCAACCACTTGTAAAAGAATGAAACTAGATCACTTTCTAACACCGCACACAAAAATAAACTCAAAATGGATTAAAGATCTAAATGTAAGACCAGAAACTATAAAACTCCTAGAGGAGAACATAGGCAAAACACTCTCAGACATAAATCACAGCAGGATCCTCTATGATCCACCTCCCAGAATTCTGGAAATAAAAGCAAAAATAAACAAATGGGATCTAATTAAAATTAAAAGCTTCTGCACAACAAAGGAAAATATAAGCAAGGTGAAAAGACAGCCTTCTGAATGGGGAGAAAATAATAGCAAATGAAGCAACTGACAAACAACTAATCTCAAAAATATACAAGCAACTTATGCAGCTCAATTCCAGAAAAAAATAAATGACAAAATTAAAAAAAAATGCGCCAAAGAAATAAATAGGCATTTCTCCAAAGAAGACATACAGATGGCTAACAAACACATGAAAAGATGCTCAACATCACTCATTATTAGAGAAATGCAAATCAAAACCACAATGAGGTACCACTTCACACCAGTCAGAATGGCTGCAATCCAAAAATCTGCAAGCAATAAATGCTGGAGAGGGTGTGGAGAAAAGGGAACCCTCCTACACTGTTGGTGGGAATGCAAACTAGTACAGCCACTATGGAGAACAGTGTGGAGATTCCTTAAAAAATTGCAAATAGAACGAACTTATGACCCAGCAATCCCACTGCTGGGCATACACACCGAGGAAACCAGAATTGAAAGAGACACATGTACCCCACTGTTCATCGCAGCACTGTTTATAATAGCCAGGACATAGAAACAACCTAGATGTCCATCAGCAGATGAATGGATAAGAAAGCTGTGGTACATATACACAATGGAGTATTACTCAGCCGTTAAAAAGAATTCATTTGAATCAGTTCTGATGAGATGGATGAAACTGGAGCCTATTATACAGAGTGAAGTAAGCCAGAAAGAAAAACACCAATACAGTATACTAACACATATATATGGAATTTAGAAAGATGGCAATGACGACCCTGTATGCAAGACAGCAAAAAAGACACAGCTGTGTATAATGGACTTTTGGACTCAGAGGGAGAGGGAGAGGGAGGGATGATTTGGGAGAATGGCATTCTATCATGTATACTATCATGTAAGAATCGAATCGCCAGTCTATGTCTGACGCAGGATGCAGCATGCTTGGGGCTGGTGCATGGGGATGACCCAGAGAGATGTTATGGGGAGGGAGGTGGGAGGGGGGTTTACGTTTGGGAACGCATGTAAGAATTAAAGATTTTAAAATTAAATAAAATAAATAAATAATTTTTTTTTTTTTAAAAGGAAGCATGGGTTATTGAATTAATCAAGCATCCGTCACTCCAGTCTCTCAGTCATGTCTGACTCTTTGCAGCCCCATGAACCACAGCATGCCAGGCCTCCCTGTCCATCACCAACCCGGAGTTTACTCAAACTCATGTCCATTGAGTAAGTGATGCCATCCAGCCATCTCATCCTCCACCACCCCCTTCTCCTCCTGCCCTCAATCTTTCCCAGCATCAGGGTCTTTTCAAATGAGTCAGCTCTTCGTATCAGGTGGCCAAAGTATTGGAGTTTCAGCTTCAACATCAGACCTACCAGTGAACACCCAGGACTCATCTCTTTTAGGATGGACTCAGTGGATCTCCTTGCAGTTCAAGTGACTCTCAAGAGTCTTCTCCAACACCACAGTTCAAACGCATCAATTCTTCTGCACTCAGCTTTCTTTATAGTTCAACTCTGACATCCATACATGACTACTGGAAAAACCATAGCCTTGACTAGACAGAACTTTGTTGACAAAGTAATGTCTTTGCTTTTTAATATGCTGTCTAGGTTGGTCATAACTTTCCTTCCAAGGAGTAAGTGTCTTTTAATTTCATGACTGAAGTTACCATCTGCAGTGATTTCCGAGCCCCCCCAAATAAAGTCAGCCACTGTTTCCCCATCTATTTGCAATGAAGTGATGGGACTGGGTACCATGATCTTAGTTTCCTGAATGTTGAGCTTTAAGCCAACTTTTTCACTCTCCTCTTTCATTTTCATCAAGAGGCTCTTTAGTTCTTCTTCACTTTCTGCCATAAGAGTGGGGTCATCTGCATATCTGAGGTTATTGAGATTTCTTTCAGCAATCTTGATTCCAGCTTGTGCTTCCTCCAGCCCAGTACTTCTCATGATGCACTCTGCATATAAGTAAAATAAGCAGGGTGACAATATACAGCCTTGACATACTCCTTTTCCTATTTGGAACCAGTCTGTTGTTCCATGTCCAGTTCTAACTGTTGCTTTCTGACCTGTATATAGGTTTCTCAAGAGGCAGGTCAGGTGGTCTGGTACTCCCATCTCTTTCAGAATTTTCCACAGTTTATTGTGATCCACAGAGTCAAAGGTTTTGGCATAGTCAATAAAGCAGAAATAGATGTTTTCTGGAACTCTCTTGCTTTTTCAATGATCCAGTCGATGTTGGCAATTTCATCTCTAGTTCCTCTGCCTTTTCAAAACCCAACTTGAACATCTGGAAGTTCACGGTTCATGCATATTGAATTTTAAATCCAAAAATGTCAATCTAATTGCATTGACTTATTTAATTCAATCTCAATTTTATCATGTCTTAAAAGGAAATAATACCTTTTTGATTATTCTATTGATGACGATTGGTATTAAGAGAAAAAGATAAATTGTTAAGTAGTATTTGACAGTAAGTGCTTAAAACTTACTTTATTTCTTATTTTTAAATCTCAGCCAACATCATTTTTGACCTTTAATTCATTTTATTCTTTTTAGATCAATGTTTGAAAGTTGACAGCATTATTGTACTGCAGTTTCTTTTCCCCTAGGATAATATTATGAAGATTTCTGCCCTCACCTCCTCCCAGCCTAGGAAATTTTATTATTCAATCTCTCTGGTTAAAAGGTATTCATGGAAATGTTATAAGCATATTTTACACTATCAAAAAAAAAACAAGTTGAATATAATTAACAAAATTTAAATTACAGCTATTAAATTCAGCTTTATTTCATAACTAGACTTTTCAATTAATGATTCCTAATTGCCATTAACATTATCATTTAGCTATTCTTATCACTGTTTTGAGGCTTTCCTTGTGGCTCAGATGGAAAAGAGTCTGCCTGCAATGCAGGAGAGATAGGTTCGATCCCTAGGTTGGAAGATCCTCTGGAGAAGGGCATGACAATCCACTCCAGTGTTCATGCCTGGAGAATCCTATGAACAGAGAAGCTTGGTAGGTTACAGTCCATGGGGTCCCATAGAGTCGGACACAACTGAGCGGCTAACATACACATCATTTTCTACATTCCTTTCACTCTTTTACTAGGCATTTTGCATGTTGCTAGCAATTTGTACTTTAATTATACCATTAAATATCTATCAAATCTATTTATTCTACTAGAATAAATCATTTTAGTGAAAAATTTTGGCCAAATTAAAGATTCTTTCTTATTTATTTATACTACAGGCATAATATTATTAATTTAACACAGTAGGGTGAATCTCATTTGGAAATAGTAGCAAGTTTACTTATAATATGGCATGAAATAATTTAAAATTTTAAGACTTTTTACTATTATTTTCATTTTTTGAATATACTTTATCAATGGTCCACAATAGGATTCATTTTATATCTATTGCTTTTGTGTTATGATTTAGTATTAATCTTCATCTCAAAGCCTCTTACAAATTAGATCCAACTGGTAAAAACAGATAGACTCAAGTTCAATTTGTTTAACAACTTTGGGGCTGTCATGAATAAAATTGAAATAAATCACTAGTAAGCTATCATAGTCATTTGATAGAGACAGGCTTTGAAATCGATATAATTTCATGTTTCAGTACTGTTTATTCATGACAACCCCAAAGTTCAGAGAAGCTAAATAACGTACCCAGGGTAATCCAACTGCAAAATAGATAAACAAATTGAACTTGAGTCTATCTGTTTCTACCAGTTGGATCTCATTGGAAAGAGGCTCTAAAATGAAGATTAATTAGTAGAAAAGTTAGGTTATGAGAAGTCTATCAGTTTATCAGATGAATGAATGAATGAATAAAATGTGCTATACCTATACAGTTGAATATTCAGTTCAGTTGAGTCAGTCTTGACCGACTCTGCAACTCCATGGACTGCAGCACACCAAGCTTCCCTGTCCATCACCAGCCCCTGGTGCTTCCTCAAACTCGTGTCCATCTAGTCGGTGATGCCATCCAACCATTTCATCCTCTGTCATCCTCTTCTCCTCTTGCCTTCTATCTTTCCTAGCATCAGAGTCTTTTCCAATGAGTCAGCTCTTTGCACCAAGTGGCCAAAGTATTGGAGTTTCAGCTTCAACATCAGTCTTTCCAATGAATATTCAGGACTGATTTCCTTTAGGATTGACTGGTTGGATCTCCTTGCAGTCCAAGGGACTCTCAAGAGTCTTCTGCAACACCACAGTTCAAAAGCATCAATTCTTCAGTGCTCAGCTTGCTTTATGGTCCAACTCTCACATCCATACATGATTACTGTAAAACCATAGCTTTGACTAGACAGACTTTGCTTTTTAATATGTCTCTGCTTTTTAATGTGATGTCTAGGTTTGTCATAGCTGTTTTTCCAAGGAGCAACAGTTGAATATTATCCAGCATGAACTGAATGAACTAATTTCTAATGGGTTTTAACAAAAGAAGTAGTATTAGGTCAAAAGATAACTTAGGATGTGATAAACTCAGAAAATGTGTCAGCCAAACTGGAATGACCCTTCAGAGTTGTTCCAAGATGAGGCACAGAACATAAAACTTTATGATAGATAGTACAGCATAGAAGAACCTTGAAACATTATGCTAAGTGAGAGAAAGCAATCCCTGGGTAGGGAAGATCCCCTGGAGAAGGAAATGGCAACCCATTCCAGTATTCTTGCCTGGAAAATTCCATGGACAGAGGAGCCTGGTAGGTTACAGTCCATAGGATCACAAAGAGTCAGACAGGACTGAGCAATATCACTTTCACTTCCAAGTGAGAGAATACAATCATAAGCCCTCCTCAAGGGGATTGCCCCAACCCAGGGATCAAACCCAGTTCTCGCACATTGCAGGCGGATTTTACTGACTGAGCCACCAAGGAAACCCATTAAAATTCAAATATTGTACAATAATTTTTATGTGAAATTTCAAAACTAGGCAAAGCTGTAAAGATAGAAAATGTTTGAGGTTGCCAAGCACAGAGGACTTTGGGGGGAATATTGAATGATTACAAATGAAAACAGAAATTATTTTTGAGTGATGAAAATATTTTAAAATTGACTATGGTGATTTTTTAACTACTATACTAAAATCAATGAATACTGTACTTTAGATGAGGTTTTTTTTTTTTTTTTTTTTTAAGAAGTTTCTCCAAAAGTACTTGCTTATGGGTTTTAACAAACTCTAGTATTAGGTCAGGGGAAGGCAATGGCACCCCACTCCAGTACTCTTGCCTGGAAAATGCCATGGGTGGAGGAGCGTGGTAGGCTACAGTCCATGGGGTCGCGAAGAGTCGGACACGACTGAGTGACTTCACTTTTACTTTTCACTTGCATGCACTGGAGAAGGAAATGGCAACCCACTCCAGTGTTCTTGCCTGGAGAATCCCAGGGACGGGGGAGCCTGGTGGGCTGTCGTCTATGGGGTCGCACAGAGTTGGACAAGACTGAAGCGACTTAGCAGCAGCAGCAGCAGCAGCAGTATTAGGTTAAAAAAAAACTTAGGATGTGATAAACTCAGAAAATGTGTCAGCCAAACTGAAATGACCCTTCAGACTTGTTCTAAAATGCAGCAAGGAACATAAAACTTTATATCACTGCATCAAATGGTCTTTAAATGCAGGCTGCCCTTGGTGAAGGGGCTTTGTCACTGCCAAGATAGCTCTCAATGGCCAAGGAAATTTCCAGAGAGGACTTCCAGCTAAGGCTTATAGTCAGCTTTATGCCAGCAAATAGAGAAATAAATCCTTTAATCTTGAAAGGATGCATGTTTGTCTAGTACATCACAAAATCCACTACTCCATTCCCTCAAAATCATACTTTCTGTGATGCTACCCTGTCAATTAGAATGCTGTATCACTTTGATCACATATGGCTGATGTAGTTGTAAAAACAATAAGCTTTTCTTTTTGTAGAACAGTTTCTCTTTCTTTACTAAAGGAAAGCTTAGCCTTTAGTAATCTAAAGAGCTCTAGTAATCTAAAGCGCTTTAGTAATCTAAAGCTCAGCCCACATCACTGAGTTAATGTGAAAAATAGAGGAGATGATTAAAGTGTGGCAGTACAAAATCTTTGTTTTGAATTTCAAATCTACAGGGCTCCCTACAGATAAGTTTATTTATCTAAAGACACATAAGCAATGTTTTTGATTTTCTAATTCTTTTACTTTTGAAATTACAGTTTCAGTTGTATTACATATTAAATTGTATGATGTAACAGAGATAAGCTAGTCATTCTCCAACAAAATTTTCTTTGTCTTCTGACATCACAGTGAGGCTGTATTTCCCAGATTCTCCTACAATTGGACTGGCCATGTGGCCAAGTTCTGATCAAGGGAAAATGTATCTGTTTTGTTGTATGCTGCTTCTAGAGATGACCCATAGAAAAAAGTCATCCGCATTCTTTTCCCATGTTCTTTCTTCTCGAAAGCACTGAATAGAGGATGGTGGAGCTACAAGATGAAAGCTGTCTGTTAAACTACCACTTTTAGGAGAGCTGTTGTCAGATCACAATAAGCTACTTTGAACTTCCATGCCTAGGAAATAAATTTTCATTTTTGGGAGACAGTAAAATTTTATCTCAGTTTACAGTGTGTGTGTGTATTAGTCACTCAGTTGTGTCCAACTCTTTATGACACCATGAACTCTAAGCCTCCAGGCTCCTCTGTCCATGAGATTCTCCAGACAAGAATACCAGACTGGGTTGCCATATCCTTTTCCAATCTCAGTCTACTAGTGTTAACTTTATTAATGTTGGTGACATTTAGCACTTCACTTTATGTCTACAGAATGTTTTTAACTTTGTTTTCTTTCTTAAATATATTTAAATTTATATAATGTGACTATAACTTATACTATATATTTAATATACCACTGTACTCCTAAGAAAAACAGCATTAAAATCTTATAGTGATTTCACCTTTTAAAAGCTATTTTGTTTTATTCATAGTCCTATTTATGATGACCAAATATCTTTTCATTTGCTTATTATTTGTATATAGTCTATTAATATATTTCTTAATCTAAGAAGTTTGATGAATGCTTCTTTGAAATTTATGTAGAAGTGAGACAAAGATTAATTCCATTGTGTTTTCTTTTTTTTTTTTACTTTCAAGTGATTTATTGTGATCAAATAATTTTCCTCAAAATATCACAAAGTATTAGGATATTCACTTCAATATCCTGTATCCATTCAGAGTCTTTTAAGTACAATAAATGAGATTTCATATCTTGCCCCCTCCTACTTCCTGACCCTCCCCTTTGGGGAGGATATGAGCTGCTTCCAATACAACTCATAATAAGTTGGTACAAGGTTGTTTGGCAAGATTGAAGATAATGTTTGTAGTTTGGAGAGTAACATTTATGATGGCCCTTGAAGATGAATCATGCTATAACGAGCAGGTAAAGAAGTTGGGGCAGGGATTCTTTAGTAGTCCAATGGTTAAGAATCCTCCTTCCGCTGCAGGGGATGCGAGGACATAAGTTAGATCCCTCACCTGGTAACTAGGATCCCAGATGCTGTGGGACACCTAGGTCCTCGCACTGCAGCTAAGCCCATGACAGTGCTCTAGAGCCCATGCTCTGCAATAAGAGAAACCCGTGTGCCACAGCTGGAGAAAGCCCATGCGCTGCAATAAAGAGCCAGTACAGCCAAAAAAAACAAAAACAAAAACAAAAACAAAAACAAAAAAAAAAAAGAAATGGGGCAAATGTGAGGTAAGGCAAATAGGATGGGATAAGAATATTCTACTCTGTGCTAACCATAGGCTGTGCAAAAGCATAGAGGTGACATATTTTTTGGCATGTTCAGAGAACTAAGAATAACACAAGGTGGCTGGGGTAGAGAGGATATGTTAGTGTGTGATGTATGAGATAATTTGTGAATGATTTTCACTTTCAAGTTTTAGAATTTGGATATTACATATTAATATTGCATATTAATGTCAATAGTTATTCCAATATTTTCCCTGTCTCTCTCTTTTCCCTTTCTAAAGAGAATTAACACCATCATATCTGTATTATTAGATACACTAGGTGGATTGTGGTTAGTATGAAAGAGATTCTGTTAATTCAAATAAGAGATTGGGAAGATCTGAATGAGGAAATAGACAAACCAGCATATTTTGAAAGTTTAGCTTCAAAATGTTTCACATGATGACCTTTCTTTTTGTTCTTTTTTTTTATTTTAATAAACTACTTTTTCTTAACAGTAACTTAAAGAATATTTATTTTTTAAAGAAACATATGGGAGACACTGTCCTTGTCTATTCAGTCCCCCTTTTGTATATGGTGACCACAAAATTTGTTGTTCTTTTGTTATTTTCAGGGGTATTGGGAGAGTTATTAATAATTGAAATGGATGATAGTTGAATTATAAATAAAATATTAATTAGAAATAAACATTTAATTATAAATGAATAAAATTATAAACACAAAATTTTCCTAACTCTCCAGGGAAAATTGGATACTATATGAAGAGGATGAAAACTTTTAAAATGAATACATATAATAATAGGATGAAAGAAAGAAAATAGGATACATATTAAAATGCAAGTTTCAATGACTTGTAAAATTCTATTACCAAAGAATTTCCCCTCTGAGCTTTTATGAATTTTAAACAGAAAAGAAGTACAGTGAAATTGAGGATAATGTTTCCCTTCCCTTTCTACATCTTCATTCTGTTCTTCCTAATTGTTTTCCAAAGTCATCCTTTTCTTTTCACTTTTATCCTTTCTTGATTTGTTAGAATGCTTAAGGGAAATATAAATGCTCAATTTTAAGTGCTATTTTCATTTATTAAACTTGCGGTAGTTAACTTTCCACTGAAAAATAAATTCTAAGGTACTTTATTCTTAAATTAACAGTGCTATATCAGTGTATGCATAACTTGTGGTAAGTTGTCTCAGTTATTTTTGGAAAGACCAAATTATACGTAAAGAAGATGTTCATATGTGTGTTAATTTATACATAGCATTGATTATATGAGATGATATAAATGTTCAAGTTTGGAGGTTTACAGTGCTAGATTTTCTTATTTTGAAAATATTTTGGAGTTACCACAGCTTTGAATCTTACCTTTTTTTTTTTACTTTGAGTTAATCTCAGAGTACTAAAAGTGAAAGTGAAAGCCACTCAGTCAAGTCCATACTCTTTGCAACCCCATGGACCATACAGTCCATGGAATTCTCCAGACCAGAATACTGTAGTGGTAGCCTTTCCCTAGAGTATTAAAAAACACTCACCGATTCAAATTCGTAACATACAGAATATTCGCAAATATGGAACAGAAACTTTTTAAAGTCAGTACTAATGTGACCAGAACATTTAACTAACAAGGTAAATCATTAGCCCTCTAGAAGATCTATATTTAAGCACACAATGGATGGCCATGCATTTGGTACTAGATTAAGATGTGAAGTGAATGATTTATTCTAGTCACTGAAAAATTTAAATATTAAGGACTTTATTTAGAAACAGCTGCTAAGTCACTTCAGTTGTATCCGACTCTGTGTGAACCCACAGATGGCAGCCCACCAGGCTCCCCCATCCCTGGGATTCTCCAGGCAAGAACACTGGAGTGGGTTGCATATAGCCATTATTTGTATAAGTTATAAGATCAAATACAAGGTCACATCTCTCTGATAACTTAAGAAAAATAATATTCAGATTTGACTTTCTGAGGGGAGTCCAGCTAGCTCAGTAGAAACTGACATATGATGACAATAGCCAAAATATAAACAAATGAAGGAGAAGAATCATGTATACTAGGGAGAAGAATCATGTATGCTTGAAGAATCATGTAATAGAAAATTCTAGCGATGTTAGTTACTTTAGAATACATTGACACTTCTCCTACACAACTATTCTTATTTTTATGATAAATAGTTATAGGGATTCTTATTTTTCAAATAGGTAAATGGCCACTGAAGCCTAGAACCTATGCAATCACATATTTATTTCTTTCCAAAAATAAATCTAATTCATTAATTTTTTTGGACATAAATTCTAGAATTGTAGAAGAATGAAATGTGTCAATGTGACAACTATTCATCATGCATAATACTTCAGCTATATAAAAAATGAATCTAGAAATTCACACTTAATACAGCTATTTGAGTTTGCATACAAATAACGAACCATTTCTGTTTAACATGGATTTTGTGTGCTATTTTCTACTTTATAGCAAAAAGAAAATATAACTCACATTTCATCTTTATTTAAGTTGTTACCACTTAACTTTTGGTTTTATCAAGTTACTTAAGAGGATAAATTAGTTTAGACTATAGCTACATGAATTCATTGGGTCTTATGGTATTTTTATATACAAACTTTAAGAAGGCGTATAAAAATCCTACACTTGACTAAGAAAGTAATCTGAAAATCCTAGGAAGATGTCCAGGTATGGTGGTGAAATAATCGTTTTGTTATTTCTCTCTTGATACCTGCTGTACTTAATTCACAATATTGTACTTATGGAAGAATATTCCTACTACAATCTTCATGACTAGTTGAATATCTTTCAGTTTGGGGATAATTAAAGAAGCCTTCATATAAAGCTATTCAACCAATTATGAAGATTGCAAATATATATCTTCGGGCTTCCCTTTATATATATATATATAATTTTATATATTACAAAAATATATTATAATATATAAAAATTATAATATATTGTTAATATATATTAATTTATCTATACTTATATAATTATATGCAAGTATATAGTTATAAAATAAATTATAACATATATAATTTTATATATTATAAATATATTAAATATATATTATATATAATATCTAGAAATCTTTAAGAATACTATTTAATAGAATACTATTCTAATATAATACTACTTTTCAATAGTATTCTGTAATTCTGTAAAGTTTTGTAGAAGTGTGATGTAGAATTGCTATTAAATTATGTAAAATTTCAAAGAACAGATAAATAAAAGGTGTCATTTGTATTGTAGCATACAGACTGATGGCAGTATAATGCAGGATTCCATGATCAGCATTAGTATCCAATTTCCTGTTACAATAAGGAAGATGATAGTAGTTAATATTATATGACATTTTGACATTTTAAAAATCTTTAAAAAAATTTCCCATAATAGCACTTCGTCCTAAAAGTAGAAAAAAGAAACCATGTTTTCACATGGTTAAGAGAAACTGAAATTCAAAAAGACAAATGCATCTCAATGTTCGTGGTAGCATTATCTACAATTGCCAAGGAATGAAAGCCACCAAAGTGTCCTAGAGATGATTGGATAAAGAAGATGTGGTATATGTGTGTAATGAAACATTACTCAGCCATAACAAAGAAGGAGATTTTTGCCATTTGCAGCAACATGAATGGACTTGGTGGGCATTAAGTTCGTGAAATAAGTCAGACAGAGAAAGGTAAATAATGCATGAGATTACTTATATATGAAGTCTAAAAAATACAACAAACTAGCGAATATGACAGAAAAGAAACAGACTCACAGATATAGAGAGCAAACTAGTGGTTACCAGTGGAGAGGTGGGGAGGAGGAATACAGGGATGGGAAAGTGGGAGACACTAACCATTGGTTAAAAGACAGGCCCAAGGATATATTACAATGTGGGGGTTATAGCCAATATTTTGTAATAACTCTAACTGGAAAATAACTTTTAAAGATTGTATAAAAACTTAGCTTCATTTCCCCTTTGGGGGTAAAAAAAAATGAGTAAACTGATAATGTCATAGAGTAAAGATGTGTGAGACATGTTTCAAATAGAAATAAAGAAAAATTGCTTAGGAAAATTTGGGAGAATTCTAAAAGTACATAGTGTGTGTTAGCAGTTCAGCACATGAAATCTTAGATGCCAAATCACAAAATGCAGCAGAATTTTGTTTACTTTTATTGCCATCATCTGCTAAGCAAAGCATGCAACCAAAAAGCCATTTACTTAAAAAAATCAGGTATAAAAATAAAATCTTAGTTATTAATTTAAAAGTTATTCTTTTTTGCATAGCTTGAATATTATGGCTGAAGTTCAGTATTAAGGGACTTCTCTTTTATAACTAGTCTAAATGTTAAGAATTAGAACTTCACTAGCTTGAAGCTTATTTCAGAGGCAGTTTGAAACGAGTTTCACAAATCATTTTCTTAGTTTCAACCAAACCTTGAAGGCTTAGATTTAATTGAAAATGTTAAAGTTTCATTTCAGGCTTCAGAGATCAAATCTTTTGAGAAAAGAAGGGCAATTTAAAGACAATTATGTTCTTTGGAATGTAATATGAAATCATCCTTATTTTCAAGTTAAGGATTTCCATATAAAGATCACCTCTAGATTATGGCTGGTAAATAGTACATTGATGACATGAACACCTGTGGGTACCTTTAAAGTAGCTATAAGTTAATTAGTTCCCTCACCTCCTGCTGGTTCTCTAATGAAGAATGATGCTTTGCCTAAATTTAAAGGGACTCAATGTTCTGGCTCTTTTGAAATTGATCCAAGTGTAGATTAATTTCTCTCTATGGTACCACTGTGGTGTTGTGGTATATCTTAGATGCATAATCAGAAGGCTGACATTCCAGGCTGGTTATGCTAATTTAGAGGCTGTTTTATCTTACACATCTTTTTAGACCACGTGAGTCTCATTTTCTTTAAATCTTATAACAATAATATTTCTACTATCTGTTCTTTAATGGGGCCTGTATATTTTTCATCTTTTTTGTTTTCAGAGGGTAGATTTAAGTATACCTGTGGAGGATTCATGTTGATGTATGGCAAAACAAATACAATATTGTAAAGTAATTAGCCTCCAATTAAAATAAATAAATTTAAATTAAAAAAGAATAAACTGGAATTATCTATACCATAACAGTTGGTAAGTATACAGGGTTGTACAGCTGTTTAAAAATTGATTTTTTTCTGATGTACACAGAAGCTATAAAATTCAAGGATGCCCAGTGATCGTAGACTAATTCTACAATCTACAGGTTACTACAGTCTACTAATTCTAGTCTACAGATTGTAGACTGTGGGATGGCTAGTTTTCTGGGTCATCTTGGCTGGGATATGGTGTCCGAATGTGCACTCTAACATTGTTCTGGGTGTTTTTATCAGAGTGCTTTGGGATGGGATTTACAGATAAATTGTTGGACTTGGTGTAAAGTAAATTGCCCTCCATCATATTAGGTGTGAGACATGAATAGAAAAAAGTCTGACCTCCGCTGATCAGTCAGTTCTGCCACAGAAGGCCTTTGGACTTGAACTTAAGACTCAGCAACTCCTTGATCTCTAGTCTGCTATCCCAACCTGCAGATTTTGAACTTGCCAGCCTCCATGATTAATGTGAACAGTTCCTTAAATTAAATCTCTTTCTCTCTTTATGTGCCTATTCCCCTTGTTCTGTTTCTCTGGGGAACCTTAACACACAGAAGAACACCTACATATTAAACTGACAGAAATTTAGAAATTACATTTATGTAATATCAAAGCATTTATGTAGTGTCAAAGTGTATTATTTAAAAACAATATCACCTTTCACAACTTAGGTTTTGTTTTGGCTTGGGCTTTGTTTGTTTATTTATGGTAGATCAGTTCAGTTCAGTTGCTCAGTCATGTCTGACTGTTTGAGACCCCATAGACTGCGGCACACCAGGCTTTGCTGTCCATCACCAAAATCCCAGAGCTTGCTCAAACTCATGTCCATAGTGTTGGTGATGCCATCCAATCATCTCATCCTCTGTCACAACCTTCTCCTCCTGCCTTCAATCTTTCCCAGCATCAAGGTCTTTTCCAATAAGTCAGTTCTTCACATTAAGCAGTCAAAGTACTGGAACTTCAGTCCTCTCAATGAATATTCAGGACCAATCTCCTTTAGAATTGACTAGTTTGATTTTCTTGCTGTCCAAGGGACTCTCACGAGTCTTCTCCAAAACCATAGTTCAAAACCATCAATTATTTGGCCCTCGGCTTTCTTTATGGTCTTTTATTTATGATGGATGGTAGACATTCACTGGTTTATATTAAGTAAACATATTTATTTATTGTAGGTGGTAGATGATATTCATTGTCACAAAATAGCTGAGTTCTTAGTGTATGGCTCTTCATCAAAATAGGTCTCAACTCCCACCCTAAGACAAAGTTCCTCCTCTTCACTCAGGTTATAATATGATCACTCATGAAAGCGTCGTCTCTACTATTATGGATAACTTGAAACATTCCTTACTGAGAAAAGTGGTCTGTTTACTCCTTTACCTTTCTTTCATGAGACTTAGACATCATTACAGTCCTTGAGAAGTCATTCCTTCTGTTCTCAACTAAGTTTTATGTTCTCTTATTTTCTCATCCCTTGATAAAATTGAATCTCCCATCCCTGGAAGTCTCCCAATATCAATTCCCCTCCAGCTCTTTCTCTTCACTGCTTGGAACTCTTGTGCCTTTGACCAATCACTGACCAATCACTTTCTATCTTTTCCACAAGCTTTGACACCTGCCTGCTTTGTCTATCACTTGGTTTCCCCTGAGAACACATTCTCCTATGGCCCTCCACTATGGAAGTATTTCCATCACATTTCTTGTTTCTGAATCTGTTATATGTACATGTTCTTGTGAGTTTCAGGCAATCTGGCTGTAAGACGCTTTGTCTTCTTCAATCTAGGTAATAACCTTCATTTCATGACATCTTGCAGATCGGAACTTTTGCTGTCATTACTCCAAATGCCTGTGATAATTTAAAGATAGTTTAACATCCCATTTTGGCAGGTCGATCACAAAACCATTCTCAAAACTTGAAGACTTTTTGAATTGAAATGCCCATCATACCCTTCATCTGGAAGAATTTAAGTTTAGGAAATATAATCTCTTATATCTCACACATTGCCATCCTTCTAGTTTATTTTTTTTTCCTAATTTCACTCCTTTCGCCCTTACTCATTAACATCCCAGCCCCTCCAACCCTTTGTCCTTGCCATAAAATATCAGGTTTAGGTAAAATTCTGAGTCAGTGCAACAATGCATCTTTCTTTGTTACTAACCCTGGAGGTCTAGCCCTATTGGAGGGAAATATACAATTAGGTGTGTGTTGGTCGCTTAGTTTTGTCCAACTCTTTGTGACCCCATGGACTGTAGCCTGCCAGGCTTCTCTGTCCACGGAATTCTCCAGACAGGAATACTGGAATGAGTTGCCATTTCCTTTTCCATACAGTTACTTAGACTTGCCAAAAAAATAAAATATATGGACTCAAAACTATAGTCAGAATCTAAGATCACCAAGATTTCTTTTGTCTTATCTTTTAAGTATACAGCCTCTGATTTTCATCAAGACTCTGTTGCAATTATTTACCATTCTCTTCAATACTTTAATAATTACCTTACCTCATACCTAGAGAAAATGAAGCCCTAAATGATAACTACCACAATCAAAAAATTCAGTTCCACTTAAATAAATATTTCCTTTCCCTTAGCCTTGGAAGATAAAGATTACTTCATGTTTAAAGCTAATTGAAATTTTCAATATATCCATTTGACCTCATTCTGTATTAAAGTACATTCAAGTCTCATCCTTGAAAAGAAGCAGACAAACAGAAAGCAAAATAAAAAGCAAATTGTGCCTTTATCCCCAAAGTCCTCTCACTGCTGTTCTTTTATTATTCTCATCCATCTTTTTTAAAATCTATACATACATTTTTTGATCTCAACTCTTCACTCTTCATGGATGCTCTAAACCCTTCTCCCTGCGTCACTTTATTAACAATTTTGTTAAAGTTACCAATATTTATTCACTATCAATCTGGATTACATTTTCAACTCATCATCCTAGACTTTTTATGCACTTGAAACTATTCATTTCATCCTCTTTCTCTGGGTAAACAAATATATTTAAAGGTAATACCTTAGTGAAAAGTAATTTGCCTGACACTAAAGGTAAAACTTTAGTTTTTGTTACACTTTACAGGTTATTACCAGGTTAATATTCAATTTTTCTGCAAAACCCTATGTATATGACACATCTATTTCTTTGTTTCTTCATAATTGTCTACTAATCATGGCTATTATTTATAATTATATTTATTTATAGTTATTATTTGTAAATATTTATTAAACTATTTTGCTTCTCAACAGTGAGTTCCTTAAAGGAAAGAGATATTTTATTTAATTTTGTAGCTTCAAAAATTTTAAATGATGTTCAGTGGGTACTACATACATTTTATTAAACCAATTAAAATATGAATGAGCTAAGAACTAAAGGATCTTTTTATTAGACATATTGCAGTTAATCTAAAGAACTTCTTACATGAATAATGGGTTTTAACTTCAATATACACAGTAAAAAGGATAGTGCAGTATATGTTTGGGCATACCCAGTGGATGACGAGAGGACTGATACTAGTCCTCAAAGAAAGATTAGGTAATGCTCTAAGAACAAAATCTCTCAAGAAACAGAAGAGCAGTAGATGATACCCTCTTCACAATTGCTCTGATACTGCTTAAATCATAAAATTGAATCCCATTGGCAACATGATGTAACGCTTAAACTTCACTCATCACTTTGCCTTCTTCTTCCTTGTCTCCCTCTTTTCTTTTTTCTTTCGAGGTATAGTAAATAAACTTTATACATCACGGCATTGCATCTGGTTGTGGATATTCTGAGAAGCAGGATGGACCTGCCACCAAAAGTGTTTCAGAAATCAAGACTAATATCTTGCTATGAAGATATCAAGATACAAATACAGCAGAAGTGTGAAAAAGTTAATTAATCAAATAATAAGGCACCTGGGGAAGAAGTCACACTCTTCAAGCTAGTCTGAAAAATGGCTTGGGAGAGAAAGGATTAGAGCCTAATTTGGGATTTTTATTGAGATTTGGGCACAGAGCTGGGGCGAGGGTTCCAGTTCTTCATGGGTTTGCATGTTTTGAATCTCCCATCAGCCTCAAAAAGGAAGCTTTCTGACTTTCTTCTCATTTTTCCCTGAAATGAGGCAGAGGGAAGAGTGAGCAGTAACATTTAGAAGATGTCAGCAGTCAAGCATCCAAAAATGGAGGCAGCCTCTTTAGTATATACACTCAATTTTGCACATTCTGAAACAAAACCAGGCCTAACAATAAAAATAGCAATAACTCTTTCTATTGTCCAATATTTACTCTATACTCAAATCTTTGTGATTGTCTCAATTTTTTTTAGTACTTAGCCTATTAAAAATTTAGGATCTGATAAGGTCTAAAAATTGCATCCTTATGTCTTTTAAGCCTGTTTTATGCTTATATAGACCTCAGCCTTTATATCTGTCATAGAAATCTTAATGATATCAAATACCCCATCAAATGTCCCATTGTCTAAATTTTTCTAATTGTTTTGTTGTGCTGTTAACATATTAGTTTGATTTGTTAACATATTAGTTTGATTCTATTATTTCTGTAAACTGTAAATTACATGTAAAACCTTGATGAGATGTGAGTTCAACTTTACAGCCAGAATATTACATAACACTTTATACAGTTCAGCCTCTCAGTCTGGTCCAACTCTTTGCAACCCCATGGACTGCAGCACACCAGGCTTCCCTGTCCACCAACAACTCCTGGAGTTTATTCAAAATCAAGTCCTTCAAGTCAGTGATTCCATCCAATCATCTCATTCTCTGTCATCCCCTTCTCCTCCCACCTTCAATCTTTCCCAGCATCAGGGTCTTTTCCAATGAGTTAGTTCTTTGCATCAGATTGCCAAAGTATTGGAGCTTCAGCTTCATCATCAGTCCTTCCAATAAATATTCAGGACAAATCTCCTTTAGAAATGACTGGTTCCATCTTATTCCTGTCCAAGGGACTCTCAAGAGTCTTCTCCAACACCACAGTTCAAAAGCATCAATTCTTTGGTGCTCAGCTTTCTTTATGGTCCAACTCTCACATATGACATCAAGTCATGAGCACATGATATCTGCTTACTCCTCTTTAAGTTATGCTATAATTAACCGATTGGTTGAAATGTTAAGACCTCTCCATTGCAACTTGAACTTTTGATTCTGTAATCTTCATTTAATCTGTGGAATGTAATTTGGCCTAATGCAAATATCCATATTCCCACACTAATCCACCAAAAGTGTTCTTGATAAAATTTCCCGTCATTTTGATGTTACTAAAACAATGGACAGATTTTACCTATAGCTTAATCAAACCATAGCTTTTGACAGAGTTTCTCTTTTCTTCTTGTGGCAAATTCTTCACTTGACTTTCAGAGTACTATTCTTGCTTGATAATCACTTTTTCATCTCTGCCCTCTCTGCAGACACTTTTCTGGTTTGTACAGTTCTTATTAACTCCTAAACATTTGAGGATCCTATGAACTCTGACAAATTTCGAGATTCAGTAGTGTATATATATAATATTTTTGTTGTAGAAAGTGTTAGAAAGTGTATGAATTTTTATAAACTCAAAGACCAGGGATTCTGAAAATAGACAAGCTGACGATGTTATACCTGAACAAGATCGAAGAATGAATATTTACATGGCTGTTTAAAAATACTGACAGGAGGTTATGATCACAAAGAAAGAGAATCAGTTCACCAAGAGCATGTTATGTCAGATTAGCCTTATTTCTTTCACTGACAGAGTTACTGAACTAAAACAGATTTTTATCAAAGCATTTGACAATGACTTTCAATGATATCTTTTAGATAAAGGAAAAGAAGAAATACATATCTAGGAAAAGATAACTAGGGGATTAGCAAATGGTAGGACAAACAATCAAAGAATTGCATTAATGAAAACTTGTCCACTAAGAGAGTTCTGTCTGGTGGATCCTGAATCAAAAAATGAAATGCAAAAACAAAAGATGAAATTGCAGGATCCTAAAAGCTCTGGAGTTTTCTTTCTTCTGTCTAAAGTAATGATTTTTGATTGGAGATTATTTTGCTCACATGGGGTATTTGGTAATATCTGATAACATTTTGGGTTGTCACAACAGGAGTTACTGCTGGAATACTGTGGCTAGAGGCCAGGGATGCTACTAAACATACCACAATGTACAGGACAGACTTCTAAAACAAAGAATTATCCAGTCCTGCAATATCATTATTGCTATGATAGAGAATCATGATCCAGTGCTCCGTTCAGCAAGATATATACTAAAATGGGAATGACATAGAGAAGATTAGCAAGGAACCTGTGCAAGGATGACATACAAATTTGTGAAGCATTCTATATTTTTTAATAAATAAAGAAAGAAAGAATCTTGATCTATACTCACTCCCTTGTGATCTCATCAATCCCAAGGCATTGAATATTAAAATCTAATGACTCGCTAGACAGCATATTAAAAAGTAGAGACATCACTTTACCAACAAAAGTCCATCTAGTCAAAGCTAAGGTTTTTCCAGGAGTCACGTGTGGATGTGAGAGTCGGACTATAAATAAAGTTGAACACCAAAGTATTGATGCTTTTGAACTGTGGTGTTGGAGAAGACTCTTGAGATCCAACCAGTCAAGGAGATCCAACCAGTCAATCCTAAAGGAAATCAGTCCTGAGTATTTACTGGACAGACCAATGCTGAAGCTGAAACTCCAATGCTTTGGCCATCTAATGTGAAGAGCTGACTCATTGGAAAAGACCCTGATGCTGGGAAAGATTGAAGGAAGGAGGAGAAGGGAATGAAAGAGGATGAGACGGTTGGATGGCTTCACCGATGCGATGCAGATGAGTTTGAGTACGTTACAGGAGTTGGTGATGGACAGGGAAACCTGATGTCCTGCTGTCTGTGAAGTCACAAAAAGACAAGACAGGACTGAGCAACTGAGCTGAACTGAATGACTTCCAAATTTAATCTCCCTCATTCTGACTCATAAGTCTATTGTTCACTATCTGTCTCAGTTTAGATGACTAATAAATATTTCAAATTTAATATGTATTAATGGAATTTCTAATTCCCTCTAAACACATCCTACCCAAATCCTTCCCAATTTTAGTTAATGGCAATATATTTTAAAGCAAAAAACAAAGAAACAAAAAGGGTCATCCATGATTCTCTTCCATTCAACTCCATATGTTTGATCAGTATTTACTGTTAGTTCAACCTCTCCAGTCAAATCAGTTTTCATCACATTCTCTGGTTCAAGCCATCATCGTTTCTTTTTTAGATTATAGCACTAGTTAGCATTTGAGTACCATGCTTTGAACCTCAAATATTTTATGGGTCTCCTCTTATATTAACATTTCCAAATCACCTGGTATGTTTTAACTCTTTTCAACTTCCAATACATAAGCCATAATTTAATTCATTTTATTTATTTAAGATCTGTCATAAATGTGACATCTTTTTTGTTCATCAATTTAGGGAAGACTTAATTAGTTTACCTGAATGTAACAGAGTGTTCAGTACACAGTAAGTGGTTAATAGATTAGTATTTTCTAACAGTGAATATGACAGTAAACTCAGCATCTCCTCTACAAATCTACAGCACAAGTTTATGTTTAAAGTCAAAATAAGACTCTTCTATTTAGAAATAAATGTGTTAAATTATTAAATTATTTGGCTACAACTATACTAAGTTGAATTCAGTATGCACATCAATATTTAAGAAAAATTAGTATAGATCAATTTATATGCTGTTCTAATTTACTTTAACAATCTATTATCAGCAAGAAAATATTTTAGACATTTTGAATATTTGTCGATGAACTAAATAACATCAACTTATAGAGGTTTATTTGTGTTTACTAGTTAAAGCTGATCATGTATAACTTTAATTAAAAGTGGGAAATGTGTTTTTTTAATGCAACAGGGTAATTGGAAAAGATAAAAAGAAAGTTTGATAATTAAGTGTGTCCCTTTTTCTTACCCTGAGACAAATGGATAATATTATGAATCGTACTTCCTCTATTTCATTTTAATGGAAAATATGGCCTCAGTGTCTCTGTAGTTCCCCTAATATTAAGGATTTTTTCCTTCCATTAAATGTATTTCATTCTGATGCGAGTAATTATTTCTATTACTTGTATAATAGCTGATCTCATCAGTGATTAGGTTATTGCCAAATTCAATTTATGCTTTTCAAAAACATGCAGCCAAATTCTTCATGATCATTCATTTTTAAAGTATCCTTTTTGACATCTCTTCTTGCAGCAAATTCCTAAATTCAAAGCTTTATTTACACAAACACATTTAGATTTTATAGATATGATAAGATAAATACATATTAAAAGATTGATTATATGTAAAAAACTGTTTAGAAGAAAATTATAAAGACATCATGCTGAATTATTTCTATTCAAAGTAAACATATCAAAATGCAATACTTTGACACAGTAATTTATCACTATTTTATTATTTAAAAATAATCTTTTTATTTACTGAATAGGGAAATGATAAGACTATACATGAAGTGAAGTGAGAGTTGCTCAGTTGTATCCAAGTCTTTGTGACCCCATGAACTGTAGTCTGCCAGGCTTCTCTGTCCATGGAATTGTCCAGGCCAGAATACTAGAGTGGGTAGCTGTTCCTTCTCCAGGGGATCTTCCCAACCCAGAGATTGAACCCAGGTCTCCCACATTGCAGGTGGATTCTTCACCAGCTGAGATATAAGGGAAGGCCAAGAATACTGGAGTTGGTAGCCTATCCCTTCTCCAGCAGATCTTCTCAATCCAGGAGTCAAACCAAGGTCTCTGGGATTGCAGGAAGCCCCACCTGAGAAAGCATCAGATAATAAATTTATTGATCATGCTTCAAATTGAGCTAAATCTTGTTACATGATCTATTAGTTTCCTAGTGCCCCCGTAGGAAACCACCACAAGCTAAGTGTCTTAAAATAGAAAATCACTCTTTCATAATTCAGGCAGCCAGAAATCTGAAATCAAAATGTTTTTAGTGATAGTTTCTTCTAGAGGTTCAGAGGAAAATTCTCTTCTGTTTCTATCATCTTCTGGCAGTTTCTGGCAATCCTTGGCATTCCATGGTTTGTAGATCACTGCAGTCCTTGCCTTCATCTTCATATGGCCTTTCTCCTTGTGTGTCTCTGTGTTTCCTAAGCTACCCACCCTGCTTATAACATCACCAGTCAATTGCATTTAGGGGCTTGGCAACCCACTCCAGTACTCTTGCCTGCAAAATCCCAATGGACTGTGGAGCTTGGAGCAGGCTACTGTCCATGGGCTTGCAAAGAGTCAGGCATGACTGAGCGACTTCACTTTCACTTTAGTCTAATATGACAACAACTTAAATAATTACAGTTGCAAAGACTCTTTATCTGAAAAGGTCACAATCTGAGATTCTGGGTAGATGTGAACTTGGGGAGACTCTGTTAAGTATATGGAGACACTGTTTTATCCAGCCTTGTCTTCCCTCCCCCAAATTCATGTCTGTCCTACATGCAAAATGCATTCACCCCATCACAACATCCCATCAAATCTTAACTTGTTTCAGCATTAACTCTGAATCTCAAATCTTCCCTGCCCTTGGAATCATTCTTCCCTTTCCTGGATCACATGTTGACAGCTGAGTTGCTCTGTTCTATCTCCTGCCTGTAGAATCCCTGTGCTCCCACTCCACTTCAGATGTTAATTGCAGATCCTGTGCTTCTGACCACTTGGCTATAAGTCTGAGGTCCCCATCAGCTCCTTCTCAGGTTAGACTACTTTGCTAGAGAGGCTCCTGGAACTCAGAGAAACACTTTTTTTTGACTGCTGTATCTTGTAAAGGATGTGATAAAGTGTACAGATGAACAGCCAGATGAATAGATACACAACTCAAGGTCTGGGAGGAGTCAGAGCACAGGAGTCTCTGTCCCTCTGGAAATGGAGGACATCACCTTCCTTGTAAGTGGTGTGTTTACCAATCTGGAATTTCCCAAACTCCATACTTTGGTAATTTTTATAGTGGTCTCATCACATAGGCATAATTGATCATTAACTCTATTTCTAGCCCTTCTCCTTTCTCATGAGAAGGGCAGGAGGAGCCAAGGATTCCAAGCTCCAGTCATGGCTTGGTCTTTCTGATAACCAGCTCTCATCCAGAAACCCACCCAGAGTCAACTCATTAGAACAAAGACCCTCCTATCACCCAGGAAACTACAAAGATTATGTAAGCCCTGTGTCAGGAACTGGAGTCAAACAGCAAGTATTAGAATAAAAGGTGCTCTCCCCACTTAGGAAATGACAGCAGTTTCAGGAGTTCTGTGCAGGAACAAGGGTCAGAGTCCAATATATAATTTATGTTATCTCGCACAACATCTACAAATTATCTTTACAGCAATACTTAAGACAGTGGTTGATAGCTGAGTATTATAGTCTAGCTAGGTTGACACATAGAATTAGCCTTTCCACATAGTTTAATGGCTTCCCTGGTGGCTCAGATGGTAAAGAATCCACCTGCAATGCGGAAGACCTGGGTTTGATCCCTAGGTTGGGAAGATCCCCTGGAGGATACCAACTCCAGTCTTCTTGCTTAGAGAATCCCAATGGACAGAGGAGCCTGGCAAGCTACAGTCCACAGTGTGGCAAAGAGCAGGACACGACTGAATGACTAAGCACTGCACATAGTTTGAAACTTTTGTTGTATTTTAACATGCATATTAAACTTATATTGTAAAACTGGCCCATGTTCAAGTAAATTTTTAAGAAAAACACATTTTCACATGCCAGTTATATTGGTAAATAAACACGTCACAAAAATAAAGGTAACTACACAGGATGTGGGGTTTCCCAGGTGGTTCAGCTGGTAAAGAACCTGCCTGCCAATGGAAGAGACTCAAGAGATGCAGATTCCATTCTTGAGTCAGGATGATCCCCTGGAGGAGGGCATGGTAACCCACTTTAGACAGAGGAGGCAAGTGGACTTCAGTCCATGGGATCACACGAGTGTGCACACACACACACACACACATGCACGCACACACAGAGGATGCACTTCTTCATTATTGTGTCTAAAAATTAAAGTTGTTTTAAATACCACATTTTCAATCACTGAAACTAAAACTTGGCATGTGTATTTTTAACTTATGTAAAAGATAAAATAAGTCTAAGAATTTTGCAAAGTGCATTTTCTTATCCCAAACAATGCTTTTAATTATTTAGCTTCTTACAGTAATCACCTAACAGAAACTGACAAATCCACATTCTTTTTTACTCAGACGTGTCTGACTCTTTTGCAGCCCCATGGACTGTAAGCCGCCAGGCTCTTCCTTCCATGGGATTTCCCAGGCAAGAACATTGGAGTGGGTTGCCATCTCTTTCTCCATACAAAGTGCATTTTGTCTTGAATTTTTACATTGTTAACAGTCCCTTTTATTTTGTTTCTAAAATAGTCTTTTATTTTAAGATTCTAGTCAGCCATAAGGTATTTCAATTATTCTGGTTATAAAATAGATTCATGATAGGCTTAAGTTTCATGGCAAACACTGAAAGACAAATGGTCAGTTTTATAATTACTTACTCTCTATATAGAGTTTAACTATTCTTTATATATGCTCTGCTGCTAAAATAAAATAATATTTTCTGAATCTATCTCAAATTATGGAACTTTTAGTTTAGAATTAAGTTAGTCGACTAGGAAAACATTTGGTAATAGGGAGCTGAGTTATTCTTTATAGCTTCTCATTTCATAGATTTAAAGAAACTCATTATTTTATTTAATACATGTTCATTTGCAGATATAACTCACAAAAATAAACACTTTATTGTGACTGAGTTTATGGATGTATTCTAAAGGTTATATTGTTTGAATAATTTTAAAAAGTGCAAATGAGCACAAAGTAAATGGATTTTCTTTTGACCTTGTTACTTTTCTAATTACTGTACCTGAATTGGTCAGCCAGGAAGTAAATGATCATCATTTTGCAGTCCAAGTGCTTCCATGCATTACATGATTGCTTACTGTTTGGCAAATAAAAGAAACAGGGTGACCAAGGAGAATTTCCAGCAGCATTGCTGGACAGGGTCATTATGATAACAACATTATTGTATTTTAAATCACATAATTGAAAAATAAACATAACAAATAAACATAAGGAATCAGTAGGCCTCTGGATAAATACCAAAGAAGTCTCATTATTATTTTTGTTCTTCCTGAGTGGCTCTGATGGTATTATAATGCTTACATCAATATTTTGCTCTTAATAACTTCCATATATTTATGGGGTCTCCTCATCAGAGGAACTAGAACATTCATAAACAGCAAGCATTTAAGAAATCCTTTCTCATGCCCTTAAAATGCTGTTAATATTTATTATAGATATAGAGAAAAGCTCTTGTGTTAAGCGAAGTGTCAATATATCACAGTGGTTGTCTAGGTAGTCTCTAAAAAAAAAAAGAAAAAAAACATAAAATGTCTGCTTCTACTGATATGTTCAAACTACTCACAGTCCTTTCCTTTAGAGCAAGCTAACTCACTCCCTTAACTCAGTTTCCATACTATAATATGGGAATAATAATATTTACTTCTTAGCCACACTTATGGCAGAAAGTGAAAAGGAACTAAAAGCCTCTTGCTGAAAGTGAAAGTGGAGAGGGAAAAAATTAGCTTAAAGATCAACATTCAGAAAACAAAGATCATGGCATCTGGTCCCATCACTTCATGGGAAATAGATGGGAAACAGGGGAAATAGATGGGGGAACAGTGGAAACAGTGTCAGACTTTACTTTTTTGGGCTCCAAAATCATTTCAGATGGTGACTGCAGCCATGAAATTAAAAGACGCTTACTCCTTGGAAGGAAAGTTATGACCAACCTAGATAGCATATTCAAAAGAGACATTACTTTGCCAACAAAGGTCCATCTAGTCAGGGCTATGATTTTTCCAGTAGTCATGTATGGATGTGAGAGTTGGACTGTGAAGAAAGCTGAGCACCAAAGAATTGATGCTTTTGAACTGTGGTGTTGGAGAAGACTCTTGAGAGTCCCTTGGACTGCAAGGAGATCCAACTAGTCCATCCTCAAGGAGATCAGTCCTGGGTATTCATTGGAAGGACTGATGCTGAAGCTGAAACTTCAATACTTTGGCCACCTCATGTGAAGAGTTAACTCATTGGAAAAGACCCTGATGCTGGGAGGGATTAGAAGCAGGAGGAGAAGGGGATGACAGAGGATGAGATGGCTAGATGGCATCACCGACTTGATGGACGTGAGTTTGAGTGAACTCCGGGAGTTGATGGTGAACAGGAAGGCCTGAAGTGCTGTGATTCATGGTGTTGGAAAGAGTCAGACATGACTGAGCGACTGAACTGAACTGAAGCCATAATATGGAAATAATTCAAATAATGTATATGAAACATATAGCCAAACATAAAATTAAGAAAAAAACCTCACTATATATTAACTTCTAAATTTCAGCATTCAGAAAGCTATATTTGTATATAATATATATATATGTGTGTGTGTGTGTGTGTGTGTGTGTGTGTGTGTATTTAATAAGTTTATACCATCATCCTCAAGCTTTTCCTTCAAACACATCTTCCCTTTCCTCTCCTCCTTGCCTATACTTTCCATGATGCTGTCTAAGTTCCCTTTCTATTGTTGGTCAGAACATCCAACACTCAGAAATATTTCAGAGAACTCCACCTAATAGCCTTAAGTGAAACCTACTAGTTCTCCAATGATGCTGTCCCTGCCCTTGTTCTATTCACATTACCAAGGGGCCCTTTCAGTTATTTTTCCTGAGACTTGGGGGTGAAACCAAACACTCCTCTGTGCAGCTCCCTGGCATACAGGCATTTCTGTCCCCCATTTCTTACAGGCAAATCTCCAGCATCTATGACCTTCCTCTAGTTCCAAAGGATTTGAATTGTTTAATCAAGGGAGAAGCCTCCAAGAGACAGCCTGTTGCTTTGCAGTCTCTCAGTCATGTTCAGCTCTTTGCAACCCTATGTACTGCAGCATGCCAGTCTTCCCTGTCCTTGATTATCTCCCGAGCTTGCTCAGACTCATGTCCTCCGAGTCGATGATGCCATCCAACATTTCATTCTCTGTCGCCCTTCTCCTGCCTTCAAGTCTTTCCCAGAATCAGTATCTTTTCTAATGAGTCAGCTCTTTGCGTCAGATGGCCAAAGCATTGGAGCTTCAGCGTCAGTCCTTCCAATGCATATTCAAGGTTGATTTCCTTCAGGATTGACTCATTTGATATCGATGCTGTCCAAGGGACTGTCAAGAATCTTCTCCAGTACCACAATTTTCAGTCAATTCTTTGGTGCTCAGCCTTGTTTATGGTCCAATTTTCACATTCATACATGACTACAGGAAAAACTATAGCTTTGACTGCTGCTGCTGCTGCTGCTGCTGCTGCTGCTAAGTTGCTTCAGTCGTGTCCGACTCTGTGCGACCCCATAGACGGCAGCGCACCAGGCTCCCCCATTCATGGGATTCTCCAGGGAAGAATACTGGAGTGGGTTGCCATTTGACTATATGGGCTTTATCAGTGAAGTGATGTCTCTGCTTTTTGATACACTGTCTCGGTTTGTCATAACTTTTCTACTTCACCAAAAACTTTGTCTCTAGGATTTGATTTGGCACCAGTGTACAGGGAAGTTGAGTTTTTGGTAACACGGGAGTCCCTGGGGAGGGGAACAATGGTTTTGGTTACGTACTTTCCCAATCAAAATTTAATTAAGGAGATTGGTATCATGAATAGTGAAAGGAATGAGCACCTAAATAGAGGTTAGTGAGGCAACAAACTTTTTGTAGTTGCTGTAGAGACCAAAAGAGAAAGTAGAATTGTCAGAGCCCAAAGAGTAAGTTTACTCAGTGTATTAGTTTCATATTTTGGATTTAACAAATCACTAAAAATTGTAGTGTCTTAGAATAGTGTAAACAATGTTTTGAAGCAAGAAGCCTGAAATCAGTTTCATTAAGCTTAAATCAAGGTTATGTCAAAGCCACACTCTCTCCAGGGGCCTACAACAAAATTTTATTTCTAGCTTGTGTTTTCTAGCTTCTAACACTGTGGTCCTTGCATTTTATGCCTGGCAACCCCTTTCCTTATCTTTATAAACTCTCAGTTAACATCTTGTTTAGTTATTATATTGTCTTCTTCTTCTGCAATAAGATTTGCTTCTAGTTTCCTTTTTTAAAAGCACTTGTGATTACATTTATGGTCCACTCAAATACTCCAAGATAATGCCAATCTCCTTATTTCAAGATTGTTTACTTAAAATTACATGTGGAAAGTCTTTTTTTTTTTTTTTTTTCCAATGTAGCTAACATTCAGAGATTCCAAGGATCAGGGCTGACATTTTGGGTGGTCATTTTCCATACTCCCACAGTCTTCCCTTTGACTCTCAAAGACTCACATTTATCCCACATGCAAAAACCAGTCACTGCTTCTCAGCATCCCCAAACATGATCAGCTCAACATATCAACATTCAATTCAAAATCTTATCCAAATATTATGAATTCAAAAGTCCCAGACCTCACTATCTGAATCTTCTAAATAAGATGCGGAAGAAATTTTGAGTATGATCCATCCTAGAGCAAATTTTCTCTCCACCTGTGTACCTGTAAAACCAGAAAACAAATTTCCTGCTCATAAAATACAACAGTGGGTCAGATATAAAATGAGTCACAGACATTGCATTATAAATGAGAAAAAAAGAAATGAAGACAGGAGTTACCAGTCCCAAGCAATTGTGAAGTCTGACTGAGCAGTCTCCATTTGGTTTCAAAACCTGGCAATAATCCTCTCTGGATCTTGACTCCATCCTCCAGGTCTGGAGCCCCAATCTCTGGGTCTTAGCAGTGGGAGGAAAATAGACAATAAAAGCTATCTTTTTTTATTATTAATCTTCTGACAGGAAATATCACTGCATGTGTTTGTGTGTGTTTGATGTAAACAGGTACTTTGTGAAAAGTGTTATATCACAATAATAATTTTATATATTTGGAAACATCTACACAAATGAAGTAAATTCTCTTACAGGACTAACCTGGGGTACTGCCAGTTGTCATGTTTTATTCCTTTGTCCTGGGATCACGTGTTTCTCTTTTTACCATTTTCTATATAGACTCAGGGAATCTACCTGCTTTCATCTCCTTTATAAGCCTGTGTCTTCCTGCACCTTTTCTTAGAGTTCCTTCCTATGTCTTCAAAATTCATGACATTGTAAAACATATTTTTTTTTCACAGCCTTAAAATAAATCAAACAGTGAATTTTTCACTGATTCAAATGAAGTAATAGAAAAACCAATAGTTAAATAAAGGGTGCCTAAAAAAGTTAGATATTGGGTATATGATGTATGTGTGAGTGCTCTGGGGTTTTGTTTTTTGGATCAAATATTTAAGTGTCTCTCCCTCATTCTTAAGAACTTCGTGGGATTGTCAGAATTGGGGCCCTACGGGCTCAGTTGCTTCAGGAGTGTCTGACTCTTTGGGACCCTATGACCTGTACTCCCACCAGGCTCCTCTGTCCATGGGCATCCTCCAAGCAAATATAATGAAGTGGGTTGCCATTTCCTTCTCCAGGGGATCTTCCCATCCCGGGGATCAAACCCACATCTCTAATGTCTCCTGTTTTGACAGGGAGGTTCTTTACTGCTAGCACCACCCTGGAAGCCCTGGGGCCCTACACCCATCTCTAACAATGGTTGAATTCAATGTAGTTGCTAAAATGAGGAATAATTATTGAAGTGAGTGAGTGAAGTCTCTCAGTTGTGTCCGCCTCTTTGCCACCCCATGGACTGTAGCACACCAGGCTCCTCTGTCCATGGGATTTTCCAGGCAAGGGTACCGGAGTGGGTTGCCATTATTGAAGACACATCATTAATATGAAAAGTGAAAGTGAAAGTGGCTTAGTCGTGTCTGACTCTTTGCAACCTCAAGGTCTATACAGTCCATGGAATTCTCCAGGCCAGAATGCTGGAGTGGATACTTTCCCTTTTCCAGGGAATCTCCCTGACCCAGGGAACGAACCTGGGTCTCTGGCATTGCAGGTGGATTCTTTACTAACTGAGCTATTTCTTCATTTACCTATAATATAAATATATTAATAATTTAAAAATTAGTTTTCAAACAGATTCATCTAAACTGTAAGATTAAATTAAGTGATAATATTAAAAAATGTGTTTAAAGTCATGCCAGAATTAATATCTTACTTTTGTGCAAGGAATATTTCTGCAGTTTAATAAAGGAATAGGCATGGAAGTGGTATGTTGTGGAAGAAAGAAAAGAAATTCATATGGCTTTGAACTAACCATAGCATGAGAGTCATATTTGGTTCAAAGAAATTCTAGGCTCAGATCAGCTCTTCAGGATATACAAGAACATAAGAATAGCTGGTCACCCCCAAGGGCTAAAACTGATAACCAACTGTGAAACACACAACTCTGGCAAAAATCTAGGTAATATGCATAGGAAATCCTGATTAATATTCTCTTTATAATTTCTGAATGTTTGCCAATATTTATCCATGGAAGGTAAAAGCAATTCTAATATTCCCAAGTACACTTTCAAAATTATTTCATAATTGCAGCTACTTACTGTAATAATATGATATAATTGTCATTGATAAAATATAAAATATCTATATATTAACTAGTAAATACAAAAATGCATAAAAATAAAAACAAATTAGACACATTTTGTCAAAATCTGAAATTTCACCTTTTGATCCTTTATGCACCTCTAGGATTATGGAGGTTTACCAAAACTTTTGATTCCAGCCTTAAAGAGAGTTATAATTTCTACATTTTATCTTTCAATAGATAACTAACTGCATTTTTCTGTTACTCAAATTATGACCAAACACTTTTGACATAGTTTTTCTGTTCAATTGAATATGCTGATGCTGTCAATACTTGCAGAAGCATAGTATAATGATCAAGAAGCCTGAAGATCTCCTTGCCTCCATTCCTGACCAAAGTGAAAGTGAAAGTGAAGTCGCTCAGTCGTGTCCAACTCTTTGGGACCCCGTGGACTGTAGCCCACCCGGCTCCTCCGCCCATGGGATTCTCCAGGCAAGAAGACTGGAGTGGGTTGCCATTTCCTTCTACAGGGGATTTTCCCGACCCAGGGATTGAGCCCAGGTCTCCCGCATTGCAGGCAGATGCTTTAACCTTTGAGCCACCAGGGAAGCCCCATTCCTTGCCAAGGCCTCGTATAAAAAGGACTCTCAATGACCATTTATTGGTGCAAATCTGCATTTTCATGATGTCAAAAGCTCTATGCAAAGTACAAAATTTCATCAATCACATATGAATGGTTTTTCCCTATAAACACCCATCATGTTAACACAGAAAATAGACTGTTGCAGCTTTTCTTTGTGTTTCATAACCATTAACAACTTTCAAGCACTCTTTCTGCATTTTAGAATGAACCACCTAAGACTATTCCTTCCTAAGCAGAGGCCATAAATGACATTCTAGCCTTCCCTTGTAAGCAGACGATAGGCACATAACTTGACTCCTATCAGTCAACAGGTGTGATTTTTGGTCAGAAATAATAAACACTTTGTGACCCTGTGGACTGCAGCATGACAGGCTTCCCTTTCCTTCCCCATCCCCTGAACTTTGCTCAAACTCATGTCCATTGAGTTGATGATGCCATCCAACCATCTGTCACCTCCTTTTCTCCTGCCCTTAATCTTTCCCAACATCAGGATCTTTTCCAATGAATCAGCTCTTCATATCAGGTAGCCAAAGGATTGGAGCTTCAGCTTCAACATCAGTCCTCCCAATGAACATTCAGGATTGATTTCCTTTAGGATTGACTGATTGGATCTTCTTGCATTCCAAGATTCTCTCAAGAGTCTTCTCCAACACCACAGTTCAAAAACATCAATTCTTTGGCACTCAGCTTTCTTTATAGTCCAACCTCACATTCATACATGACTACTGAAAAATACATAGCTTTGACTATATGGACTTTTATCTGCAAAGTAATGTCTCTGCTTTTTAATGTGTTGTCTATATTTGTCATGGAGAAGGAAATGACAACCCACTCCAGTATTTTTGCCTGGAGAATCCCATGGACAGAGGAGCCTGACAGGCCATGGTCCATAGGGTTGCAGAGAGTCAGAGACGACTGAAGTGACTAAGTAGGCACACACGCTAGGTTTGTCATAGATTTTATTCCAAGGAACAAGCCTCTTTGAATTTCATGGCTGCAGTCACTGTCCACAGTGATTTTGGACCCCAAGAAAATAACTAGATCAGATCTTCTTTCTTGTAATGAAGGTCGTGATGGAGAAAATAGACTTGGGGATCATCTAATAAACTTTTTTTTTTAATACCTGGCAAAATATGCTGTTCAGTGTTTGAATATACTTTCTAAGATTCACAGCCAGGCAGGTAAAAAAATCAGGATTAGAATCCATATCTTTCAAATGCAAATCCTAAGTATTCCCTTGGTGAAGGGGAACTGCGCATAATGTTTTGATATTTTGTTTTGTCTTTTCAATTCCAGATTATTTAAAATAGCTTAATGTCTGAATATCTTATTCCACTTCTAAATTTACAGCTTCATGAATTCACTTATTTTGTCTTAGCAATAGATTTAAAACTGGGGCTTTACTAACTGTCCAGTGGTTAAGACTCTACAATTCCAATATAAGGAGGTGCGGTTGCATCCATAGCCTGGGAACTAAGATCTCATATGTTGTCCATTGCAGCAAAAAAAAAAAAAAAAAAAGGAAGAATATTTTTAAAAATATAAATTTCGTTTTAAAATATATAATTAAAATTAATTAAGATGTAAATTTCTTTTGTGGAATTAAAACTACAGAGAAAGAAACTGATCACATCTTAGCAATTGTGACAAGAAAGCTCCTTGAATTTCTAGTCATTTGCTACAGAAAGGACAATGCTAGGTTTGCCAAACTATCAATTCAATAGATGCTAGAGGAGAGGCTACTTACTTTCCATTGCTCCCTGGGCCTTTAAAAAAAATGTTATCATGAAATGATCCAAGGAATGTTTCCTTTGGGTCACAGTTACTAAGCTTTAAAGCTATTATTTTTAAAAAGGAATGATAAACTACAGGAAATTATTTATAGGCTAAGATTGTCCTTCTCTGTAATTTGTGACTTGCTCCCCTGACCTGAAGGTTGGTTGGTTGTCTTGGGTCTTTTAAAATATATGGATGAATGAATTTTTGAGCTAAGAATCATATTATGGTAAGCATCTTTCTCCTTGAATACTTTTCATTCTGCTCTCAGCTCTCTAATTCAGGAAATATTAGATTAGAAACACTAGAAATTCTCAAAGGTTATAGCTGCATATGTGAAGAAAAATGATCTTAAAGATAGCTAAGGACTAAGCCACATATCAAAGCTAACACTTGCACTGCTCTGAGAAGCAAAATGGCTCCCCCCACACTCTATAGAGCAAGCCACATAATTCACAGGGGAGACATGATTAAGGAAATCACATATATCATGGACATAGCACTCCAAAATGTCCTTTTAGGATTGCCCTGCATGTTGTAGGAATCTATTCTTGAGAGTTAAGTCATAGAAAAATGTAGATTTTGCCTCTTAAATTTAAAAAGCATAACATAATATTTACACATTTGCAATGTGTGTTATGTCCTGTTTATTATATATTTTTAAATTTTATTTCCTTTATATACATCTATACAGCTCCAATGTTCAAATTGCTATACTAGCACCTACCGCATTTAAAGGAAATGATATGGACAAAGATCTCTCATTTATGGAACATATATTCCAATGAGAAAGATAAAAAATTAGAAAAGAATTATAATTACTCTGATAAATTCTCAGGGAAATGTAACAGTGAAACACATACATGGACATCTAATATAGGCTATTGTATTCAAGCAGAGCTTCAAAGTATATATAAAGTTTGAACTAAGGCTTGAATCATGAGTGGTATTTAGTTAGACGAAGAAACAAGAAAAATGGCTCAGGAAAAGAATATATTCAAACTGGACCTGACCTTAGGCTCAGCTTTGAAATTTGGTAGTTGATTTGATAACATGCCTAGTCACATGGCTTTCATCTTTCCTGATTTCTTTCCTAATGCTTATTTATTTTATTATAGCAACATTGATGTGCATTCTACCTCTTATATATCCTGAAAAATCCTATTACTCTTCTCTTCCCAATGCCATTGCTTTACTTGGGACGATATGATTTCTTTTTTTGGGATTACCAACTAACATCTAGTGGATGCCTCTGTCCTATGCTATGAGTTCCTGGTTCCTCAACCTTCTTCCTCTTGGGTTCACCCTTCACACTGAAGCTAGTAAAAATATTTTTTAAACATATAGTGACCTTAGCTCTCCAGTAGGTAAAATGCCACATCACTGATATATTTGTTTAAAATTTGAAGACCTTAGTACAAAGATCTTGGCTATATTTTTTGACCACCAGAAAATTTTGAACATTTTTGCTACTTTGGGGGAGTTAATAAGTTAAAAAAAATTAACGTAAGTTTACTGACTTTTTAATTGAATTATACTTGATTTATACTACGGTGCTAATTTCAGGGGTACAGCACAATAATTCAGTTATGTGTATATATGTATATGATATATATATATATATATATTTATATACATTTGTCTTTTCACATTCTCTTCCCTTATAGGTTATTACAAAGTAATGAGTATATATTTTGCTATATAGTACTATATAGTAGGTGCTATATAGTAGACTCTTGTTGGTTATCGTTTTTATACATAGTAGTATGCATATGTTAAAATTTACTGATTTTAACCAGAAAAGGTTGACTATACTTTCATTCTAATTATGTTAAAACATTATTAGATCTTTATGGACAAAGACTTATAGATATTCTGAGCCCTTGTCAGAAACAGTTGCAGATTTTCTTTGTTCATCTAGAGCAAAATCCACATTGCTTCTCTGGCTATTCAAGGTTTTATCTTTGAATTATGTCATATAATCAGTAGGTTTATGAAATCTCACTTTTATTTTCAATAAATTTTTATTCAAATTTCTAATGTATGTATCAAGCAGAGAATCTACGTGACTTTCTTCCTTGACCCAAAGCTTGGTTGGTTGTCTTGGGTCTTTTAAAATATATGGATGAATGAATTTTTGAGCTAAAAATCATACTATGGTAAGCATCTTTTTCCTTGAATACTTTTCACTCTGTTCTCAACTCTCTAATTCAGGAAATATTAAATTGGAAACACTAGAAATTCTCAAAGATTATAACTGCATATGTGAAGAAAAATTATCTTAAAGATAGCTTTTATTAATTTTCTTTTTTTTGAATTTTTTTTAATTTTTTTTAATTTTTAATTTTTTTATTTATATTTTTTTAGTTTTTTATTTTTTTAATATTAAAATCTTTAATTCTTACATGTGTTCCCAAACATGAACCCCCCTCCCACCTCCCTCCCCATAACATCTCTGTGGGTCATCCCCATGCACCAGCCCCAAGCATGCTGTATCCTGCGTCAGACATAGACTGGCGATTCAGTTCTTACATGATAGTATACATGTTAGAATGCCATTCTCCCAAATCATCCCACCCTCTCCCTCTCCCTCTGAGTCCAAAAGTCCGTTATACACAGCTGTGTCTTTTTTCCTATCTTGAATACAGGGTCGTCATTGCCATCTTTCTAAATTCCATATATATGTGTTAGTATACTGTATTGGTGTTTTTCTTTCTGGCTTACTTCACTCTGTATAATTGGCTCCAGTTTCATCCATCTCATCAGAACTGATTCAAATGAATTCTTTTTAACGGCTGAGTAATACTCCATTGTGTATATGTACCACAGCTTTCTTATCCATTCATCTGCTGATGGACATCTAGGTTGTTTCCATGTCCTGGCTATTATAAACAGTGCTGCGATGAACATTGGGGTACATGTGTCTCTTTCAATTCTGGTTTATTAATTTTATGCTAACAAAAGATAACACATTTTTCTACAGAAAGTTTCTTCTTATGCAACATCCTATGTAGCTTTTGTTCTAAGTTGTGTTTCCCTCAAGAAAATACTCACTGGACAAGACTGTATCATAGCTGCAGGTTGTTTACAAGCGTAAAAATAAAGATCCATTTGAAATTCCTTTCAGATCTCAGTTTGAAAATAGTATTTGATACATTGTCAAACTTTTGAGATGATTAAAAGAAGTGGGAAAAATGAAGGTAGAACTTTTAAAAAATCATGTTACAATCAGGGTATCAGTTTTAATTTAGAAGCTACTTGTTTTAGGAAATTTTTCTCCCTAGATGAAGTATATGAATGCTGTGACTACTTTCCGACTTCCTTATTTTCTCTATCATAATATTTGCAACAATTTATGTTGCTTATTTGCTTGTTATCTCCATTAGAAATTATGTGTTACAAGCTTTGTAAGAATTCAACCATTCTGTCTTTGAAAATATTCTATGTTCGGAGTGGTTAGTAACTGTCAGACACTTTTAACCTGAAAGCATGTTTGATGTATGAATCATCAACATAATAAAATAATGGTACATGTGTGAAACCACATATGCCCTTGAATGAACATTGAATGACTGTACATTTCTATTCTGTGACTGCCCTTCCTCAGCTTATGCTGCTGGAAGAGGTATATCATTATGGCAGCTACCTTTGACCTTTGCCACTGTAGCTTTGATTTTTCTTTACAACGTTCCTTGACTTTGAGCAAACACATACTCCCATATATCAAAAAATAAAAGTTAAAAGCTGAAGGGGTGTGTGTATTTGTGTTTGTGTGTGTATGTTAGTTGCTAACCATGTTCTACTCTTTGCAACCCCACGGACTGTAGCCCACCAAGCTCCTCTGTTCATGGAATTCTCCAGGCAAGAATACTGGAATTCCTTTCTCCAGAGGATTTTCCTGATCCATGGATTGAACCCAGGTCTCCTGAATTGCAGGCAGATTCTTTACCATCTGAGCCACCAGGAAGCTTTATATACAAATGTATAGAACTTCCTGACATCCAGGCTCCAATATCCCAAACAATCTGAATTTCTAACTTCTATAATTCTTCTCTTCCTATTCGTCTCACAGTCTGATAAAACATAGCAAAATACTAATGAGATACTTCTACTTGGATACATGATAAACATCATCTCAAATTAGGGATAAAAAATAATTGAGTTGTGATCTATATTACTGCCCTTCCCCTTGCTCCTTTTTCCTTCTCTAATGGAAAGCCTATCTTTCATTTTTTTGTATCCCAGAAGCATGACTCAACATTTTTTTTTCCTTTTTCTCTTGCAGCTTGCATTCAATTCATCAGAACTCTGTTCTGTTTTATTTTAAAAATACATTGAAAGTCCCACTCGTTTCCCCCATCTCTGTCACCACTAACCTGGCTCAAGCAACAGTCTCTCAACTGGATTATTGCAATAGCTGCCTGAATGATCTTCTTTCTTCCCCCTTTGCCCTCAAAAAGATTACTCTCCAAGGAGCAGGTAGAAAGATCCTATTAAATTGTCAGTCAGAACACATCACTACTCTGTTCAAAACCTGTTAACAATTTCCATCTCACTCAGTATCGAACCTGAACTTCTGGCCACGGCTTTCAAGGTCTTGTACAATTGGATTCCTTGTTAAGTCTGTGATCTTATATCCTAGTTCTCTCCCCTTTCTCACTCTGAACAAGCCTCAAAGGCTCTTGGGCTCTGTCACTATCTCTTGAATGTGCTAAGGGTACTTTCACCACACAATATTTTATTTGTTATTCCCTCTGTCTGGAAATTTTTCCTTAGATATCTGTCTGATTCAATTCTTGCCTTTTTGAGTTCTCTGCTCAAATGACATTTTACCAGTGATGCTTTTTCAGGACCCCTTATAAAATGATCTCCTAATCAGATACTCTCTATTAGTCTCTAGATACTGTGTTTTTCTTTATATATTTGAAAAATGCATTTCCTGTAATTTCATTAGGATATAATATTGAGAATGGAGACTTTGTTTGCTTACTGTTATAAACAGAGTAATCAGAAAAATAACAGTGACAGTTTGGTAATTTAAAATGATAAATAAAGTGTCCACACACCATGTGAACTGTACATCTATAATATCTGTTTACCTACTTGCGTATTTGCCAAGTTTAATATTAAATCAGCTTAAAATTCTTAGCTTTTATGGAAAGAAATGGGAAGAAAACAAGCTGAATACTTTTGACCTCTAGTGCTCTTTCTTTTGTCTCTTCTTTCTATTTTTATTTTTCCTGAAAATGTCACCAATTTTAGGATAAGTTTTGTTTTTTTCCAAACATCATGCTGTGTCATATGTCCCTTCTTGTGTTATCTGTAGCAACAATAGCCAGTAAAGAACCTGCTTGCAGTGCAGGAGATCTAGGTTCAATTCCTGGGTCAGGAAAATCACCTGGAGAAGGGATTGGAAATCCAATCCAGTATTCCTGTCTGGAAAATTACATGGACAGAGGAGCCTAGTGGACTACAGTCCATGGGTTTGCAAAGAGTAGCACTTTCACTTTCATAAACAATAGCATGCCATAGACTTGATGGATACTATCTTTTGGTTATGTATACACATTTCCTGATGCCTTTACACAAGCTGCAATACTTATTCAACCTAAATATAAAGATGATAATATCAATATGATCATTGGAATTTGGTTAAAATGAGCAAGCAATAGAAAAAGTAAAATTTTTGTTGCCTCATTATCATTTTATTATTCATCAAATATTTATGGGTCCCTTCTGTGTGCCAGACGCTGTGTTGGACTACACAAGGCAAACGAGTTGTGTTCCTTTCATGGAACCTAGCATTTTCTAAGGATTACACATACTAGATCAAAGCATACAAGAAAAAAAATTAAAGTGGTTATGTAGAAAATGAGAGGATCCTATGGAGAGACATCAATGAAATAGAATAAATGAAAAATATATGATATTGTCACGTGTGATAAAGACACAGATGAGTGTGTCAAAATCACACACTTAAGTTGTATGACTCAATACATGGACAAAGCTAGAGAGTTAATTAAAATTGTGCTTCCAAATAAAATAATTTCTTTGTAACTTTTGATCAACCATCAATGGATCAACCACAACAGCAGTGCCATCAAATTATATAAAATAGCTGTAAAAGAAATGTATATTTCTCTAACTAATTACAGGAAACACAACTGACTGTCAGTTATGCTAACGTATTTTTCCCACTAGAAAATATTCCATGAAAGTATTTTGAAAGTTCAGTATCAGGTAGATAGTTTGTCAGGTGTTTTTACACCACACAGAATAAATCTTATCTTTGCCAGACAAGAATAAATGTGCAAGTTCTTTTGTATTTTGACTTTTAAGTTTGTGCCAGAAGTGCCGCTGAATTCAACTTCTGACTAGAGGAGATAAAATAAACTCTCCAAAGAGCTGAGCCTGTCAAAGTAGATGAAAAAAAACATCTCTCTCGGATGCTCAAATAATGGATGCTGCATACATAAGTAAAATTCAAGAGAAACTCCAGTTCTTCTCACATTTAAATTAAGTTTTCTTGTTCGAGCCTGTGCTAGATTTCAGCATCTTTACTTAGTCACCCAAGACAGAAAAATGTATTCGGATCCATAAATATTAGAGTTTTCATTGATATGATACTGAATTTCTTTTTACCATAATGAGGCAGATTCTGGTGGAAAAGAAATGAATGAACTATACGCAGGACTTGGTTGCTATGGAAACAAGCAATATCCTTTCCTCATGATTAGACATTGAAGTAACTGGTATTTTTCTTTTAGTGCAGAGGAATTTATCCTTTTTTTGTTTGTTTGTTTTTAACTTCTAAACTAATCTACGATGTTTTCCTTTTGCACTAAACTCTATGGACTTTATTCCAGGAGTCTCTGAATTACTATTAGTTACACATTGAAACCTTATTGTTAGGCAGTTGTATGAAAAATAACAATGCTGGGTTGTCACTTAACCCTGAAATTGCTCTGAAACTGCTGTTGTAAGAAATAGATGACATGAAAATCTTTATCTTCAAGGAAATAGTTTCTACTTATTGTATCTAATCAGTGTGTGTCTACCTGTAGACATGGACATGTATATTTACAGTATATGTGACAAGATGTATTTCTGGAAATAGGCACTTAAAAAAATTAAACTAACATGTCAATAATTTTGAACTCTCTTAACTTCAATATAATTAAAAACAAAAACTGTTCTATTAAGACACTGTCACCTGAAAACAGAGAAGACCTCTCTACACATAAGATAATCTGTACTGTCTTTGCATAGATATTAATGTCAAATAATTTATATCAGTTACAGTTTTTACACATTAAGAAACATTTAGTATTTAATCTTTGAAATGAGGCAGTTCATTTTTGCAATCTTTTGGAAATTGCAACTTTGATCAACAAATTTGAAAGGCTATTTTTTTCCTCCATAAATATTTGAGTTCAGCACATCTCACTGCACAAAAAATAGCAAATCTACTTTCTCTCACTTAAGATTTCTTCCTTATGTGGTCACCTATCTTTAAGTTTATGCTGAAGTGCATGCTATGAAAATTGCTTTGGCTGTATTTTAATGTAAATCTGGACATGTTGAAAGCTGGACATATTTCCAGGCATAAACATTCTCCTAATTAATGTATTCCTTAGTTACTGCCTACAAATATAATACATATGTATTTGGATTATAATAATGTTAAAAGGATTAACAGTGGAATAAATTTTATAATGTCCTCATTTTTTTCTATGCACTTTTTCATATGCATTTTTCATATGAACTCTCATATGAAAGAGATGGATGCGATTTTTTTCAATGCTTTCTTATCTTATCAACATTATACTTAATCCTCCTCCCAAAAGATAAACTTTAGTTGGTTTGTACTTTCAGTCTAAATGCCAGTTCTGATTGGGCAGAATCTACCATTCATTTTGAATGTCATTTGAAGTCTGAGAATTAATACAAACAGCTGCCTAATGGACTAAAGAGAATTAAGGATGTTCCTGTTCTTTATCTCAGTGACAAGACTAATCACACAATTTGAAAACTTGAGTCATTCAAACTATCTCAGTCCTCATATGTAATCATGAGTAAGTTCTACCTTACTCACATCCATTCTTTCTTTCTCCACTCCTATCATGAATGTCAGAGATTGGAAATTCATTTTTTGTCTGTTAGGCTATTACAATAGTCACCTATTTTGCAGCACATTGATCTGACTCAATCTTATCTATTAACCAGTCTAATTCTGATTAATCAATCTAAAGAATTGATTAGTGAAGTTGCTCAGTTGTGTCTGACTCTTTGCAACCCAGTGGACTGTAGCCTACCAGACTCCTCCATACATGGGATTTTCCAGGCACGAGTATTAGCGTGGGTTGCCATTTCCTTCTCCAAATCTATCTAAAAGAATTTGGTTTTGCCTAGATCTGCTTTAGAAATGTTATTTTTCCTGAAGACATTTTTTAGACAGTATTTGTCCCTATATGCCTTTTCTTGTCACTGCCACCTGAGAACTGCCTCTATCTTTTTCATACAGTTTTCTTAGAGGTTGCTGTGCATCTCTTCTGCTTATTTTCTCAAAATATTCATGTTCAGATCCATGGGTTTAAATTTAACATCCCTGCATTTAAACTTGGACCCTTGGTGATAAGACAAGAAATTTGAATTTCATTTTAATGCACCCATGCAGATACAGGTAAACTGCTCCTTTCTGAATGCAGTTTGAGGTTGCTCATGAAGAGTGGCAAACATCTAGGCAGAGATCATTATAATTATTATAGATCTCATTTCCCTCTGCTACCCCACAACCATAAGATGTCATATTTTTCATGTTATCATTCAGTACAATTTTTTGCTGATTTCTTAAGTCAATATTGTGATTATAATGTTATAAACTCAAAGTAAATATAGCTGAACTATGTACTGCAGTATGATTACATTTGCTGTCATAATTATTTTGTTTTCCTTAGAATTAATAGTTGCCTGTTTTATGTACTTAGTGCCTAATTTCATTTATGCCTGCTATCATAGTTTTCATAATTTATTCATCATCATCTTCTGCTAGGAAAAACGTCAAACACATCAGTTATTCTTTCAGATTCATTTGCATTTCTGTTTGGAAGCAAATTTCCTGAAGTCCTTTGTCATTTTGCTACTACCTAGGCAGATTTTCCTCTAAATCAGCTTCAGGTGGTCATCCTGGGTACTTCCTAATATAATTCCTGTGAATTACCATCCATTTCACCTCTTTGTTTCTAATTCCATGGCTTTCTGTTCTACAGTTCATACCTCACTTTGGAGGATATTCTTTGGGTATTAGGAATTTCCTAGTATTAATTATTTAATATATTTTCTCCTTCCAGTTGTCACTTTCACTTTTATTTATGTTTTTTTTAAATTTTTCCATAAGAATAGTTTCCTGTAGGTATCCTGTTTTCTTAATATTGCATTGCCAGCACTTTTTATTCTCAAATAATTTTTTCATGCCCTACCTACGCTACCAAATATCTTTATTTTTTTGCCTACTGGTCTCTTTTAAGGACATAATCTCTCTTTTTTTGAAGATTCAGTGTTTCTTTTCTATTTGATTATATATGTTGATATATCTCTGTATCAATATTTTCAGGTTTTTTAACCATAAAGAACTAAAAATCTGAATGAAAACTCTGTGTTCATATCTCAGGCTTATCTATGCCTGAACTTTTCTTCAAGTGGATCAGTTGAGAACCCAGTGGTCTCAGGAAATGGAGTAGGAAGGAAATGTTAGTGTCCCTATGTCTTTTCTATTCTATTGGTCAATTTCACACACGAGAAGCATTCTGTCTTCTGGGCAGAGGTTAATAATATGGACTACAACATAATATAATATTTATAATAGATTATAGAGTCTTAACATTTATTATATTTATTATTATGTAGTATTTTAAATTTTAGTTGTGGCACCTATTCTTTGCCCCCAGAGATACTTTTTGACTTCAAGGCTAGAAAAACATTAGTTTCAATCATACAGTTTCAAGATGGGAACTTAAACTTGAGAAAGAAACTAAGAGATTGAACCATTTTTGTATCCAACAGGATGCCTAATATCCTTATTTACTGAATGTTCCCAACTTGCTTTATTCTTGAGTTCTTCAATACCACTCAAATGTAGTTTCCAGCTTCCTTCACTCTACTTATTTGTTGCTTATCAATGTTCCACTTACTGAGCTTTTTTCTACATTTCTTATAGACTGCTACCTCTTTTCCTACTCTCTTTGTCATTGTGGAATCTTATCTTTGTTGGGAGATGTGGTGGGGTTAATCTTTTAGTACTGTTTTAGTGGAAATTGAGAATGGATTGAAGATAAATATATGTGTTCTACCTGAATGTTTATAAGTCCTTTATTTTGTAGTGAAAAATTAAGGATGAAAAATAAAAAATGGCTTGTCCAAGATATTACAAATTTGGGCTAAGATTCAGCCCAAACATATTTTGTATAGCCTATGCTCTTTCAACTATAAATAATTATCTGTTTATTAGAACTCTATAAGTTCTTTTAATTACTGTATACAGGAGATAAGGCCTAAACTTCCTGATCTACTTTCCTTGAAAGCTCAGAGGATCTGAAAAATTCTGTTTAGGATCACCATGTGTCTATAACAGCTCCACTAACCTTCATGTTGTGTTCTTTCTAAATGATACTCCTGGATTTGTAAAATGCGGTGGCCTTGATCCACATTAACTACAGAAACTTAAAGTCAGACTGAAACTACTGGGTTCCTAATTCATGCTTAAGGTTGTTTATCTCTCTATCAGCCCTGACTCAAATCTATTCCAGGCCCATTTTAGAAATCACGACAGTAGTCAATTCCTGTAAGCAAGTTTAACTTCAGGATTCGAAGTTCTAGGGTGGAGCCTGGAGAAGAGAAACACCACTAGTGAAAAGTTTGTTCTAAACCTACTGCCTTCATGATGGATGAGTATCTACCAGAATAGCTCTCTATTTCCTGATTATTTTAGTCTCTCTTCTCTGCCATTAATAAATAATTCCTAAGTTCTTAGAAAATTTTTCTTTCTACCTATATGTCATTTATTTTATATTTTGAAAGTTAATTTTATGTAATATTTAATAATGTATTATTTGTTTTATATTGTATGAGTGGTGGCCAGAAATGAAGAAAATAAACTTTGTACATAAAGTTTACAAATTGTTTTTAGAATAGTAGATAATTTTAAAACATTCAGTGTAGATATGTGACTGGGTTTTTATAAATAAAAAATAAGATGTGAAAAGTAGCACAATACTGACCCTGAACTGGATATATTTCAGTGATCATAATAGATCAACAGTGCTGGTCCTTGCTTACTCAGATTGAGTTTACCAAAGCAAAACCTGAGACAAGGATTTTTGTTCAAAGCACCTTGCTAATGGAGTACTCTCTGCAAAATGCTGTGAGTGACATCAGTTTTGGACAAGGAAAGAGCACTAAGCTACAATATAGTCCCAGGGGCCAATAGTACCCTAAAGATTAGTCTCACTTGGGATAAGGGGCCTGTCTTCTGTATCGTCATACAAACCAGGCCTATAGGAAGGTTGGGATGAGCTGGAATGAGCTGTAAGTTCCTGGGCAAACAGCTTTCATTTGGCCAAGGACTATTCGTCTGAGAAGGGAGAAGCTATGACTTGGTCTCAGCCAACTCTCACAGCCCCTGGGAAATGGGCAGTAGGGTGGAATACTGATAGCATTCTTTATTCTTGCCAAGCATGATGTGGGCTACATCTTCTAGATTTTAGCATCATTTCATGAGTCTGTTATTATAGCATGTCCACTGGAGAAGAAGATTGTGAATAAATAGATCCCCAAAGTTAGCAATTAAATCTTACTTCGCATATGCATTCTAGAGTCTGTAGAATTATATTTATTTCCCTAGCCAAACTCCTAATAAAACCAAATCACTAGTAAGAAAAAAGGCAATAGGCCCTGTTATTTCAAAATAATGAAAGAGACAAAAAAGAAAAGGAAAGGAAAAGAAAGGAAAGACATTAAAGACAGTCACTGAAGAAGCACAGCAATTAGCATGACTACATTTTCAAGTACATTGATATGTTCTGTTCAAGTATATTTTCTCCTAATAGCATTTACTGATCCTATACTGGGGACAGCAATGCCTAGTCAATGGGGAAAATATTCTTCATATTCCTGACACTTTAGATAAGAGAGGAGGATTTAAATGCTTGAAACAACAAGGCAGCTTTGAAAATTTCTCACCAGATGACAGGTCTAAACTGGCCTTGCACCTGCCCAGTGTACACTTGGGTAACATGGTCAAGGAAGACTATGAAGAGGAGGGAGGGAAGAAAACTAGAGTGCATATAATAGATACTTTTAGTGGGGTTATAATATATTTTCTCCAAATTAGCTATCACTTTAGTAGGCCATCCATTACCACAATGATTGTGCATTTGCAGAAAGAGAAATGTTCAGTTCAGTTGAGTTCAGTCACTCACTTGTGTCCAACTCTTTGCGACCCCATGAATGGCAGCATGCCAGGCCTCCCTGTCCATCACCAACTCCTGGAGTTCACTCAGACTTGTGTCCATCGAGTCAGTGATGCCACCCAGCCATCTCATCCTCTGTCGTCCCCTTCTCCTCCTGCCCCCAATCCCTCCCAGCATCAGAGTCTTTTCCAGTGAGTCAACTCTTCGCATGAGGTGGCCAAAGTACTGGAGTTTCAGCTTCAGCATCATTCCCTCCAAGGAAATCCCAGGGCTGATCTCCTTCAGAATGGACTGGTTGGATCTCCTTGCAGTCCAAGGGACTCTCAAGAGTCTTCTCCAACACCACAGTTCAAAAGCATCAATTCTTCAGCACTCAGCTGTCTTCACAGTTCAACTTTCACATGAAGCCATAGCCTTGACTAAAAGGACCTTTGTTGGCAATGTCTCTGCTTTTGAATATGCTATCTAGGATGGTCATAACTTTTCTTCCAAGGAGTAGGCATCTTTTAATTTCGTGGCTGCAATCACCATCTGCAGTGATTTTGGAGGACCCTAAAATAAAGTCTGTCACTGTTTCCACTGTTTCCCCATCTATTTCCCATGAAGTGATGGGACCAGATGCCATGATCTTAGTTTTCTGAATGTTGAGCTTTAAGCCAACTTTTTCACTCTCTTCTTTCACTTTCATCAAGAGGCTTTTTAGTTCCTCTTCACTCTCTGCCATAAGGGTGGTGTCATCTGCATATCTGAGGTTATTGATATTTCTCCAGGCAATCTTGATTCCAGCTTGTGCTTCTTCCAGCCCAGCGTTTCTCATGATGTACTCTGCATAGAAGTTAAATAAGCAGGGTGACAATATACAGCCTTGACGCACTCCTTTTCCTATCTGGAACCAGTCTGTTATTCCATGTCCAGTTCTAACTGTGGCTTCCTGACCTGCATACAGATTTCTCAAGAGGCAGATCAGGTGGTCTGGTATTCCCATCTCTCTCAGAATTTTCCAGTTTATTGTGATCCACACAGTCAAAGGCTTTGGCATAGTCAATAATGCAGAAATAGATGTTTTTCTGGAACTCACTTGGTTTTTCCATGATCCAGCAGATGTTGGCAATTTGATCTCTGGTTCCTCTGCCTTTTCTAAAACCAGCTTGACCATATGGGAGTTCACGGTTCACGTACTACTGAAGCCTGGCTTGTAGAATTTTGAGCATTACTTTACTAGCATGTGAGATGAGTGCAATTGTGCAGTAGGTTGAGCATTCATTGGCATTGTCTTTCTGTAGGAGTGGAATGAAAACTGACGAAGATGCTTTTTCAGAGTATATCCTGATTCCATTGAGAAATACTCATAGCTTCACTTTGTAAATTAAATATAAGTGCTGACATGTCCTTCTTATAAAATGCAGAACCTTTTCCCCTGCCTTCAAAGACAAATTGATGCATGACTGATCAAAGTTGTTGAGAAGATGGGGAGGTTATATAAGGATAACTATGAACACTAAGCACTCTGTTAATTTCTCTCTGACCTAGAAATTACAAATATCTATTACAGTATGCAATGCTAGCTTTAGTAAACTTTACAGAGATTTAGAAAGAAAGAAATTATGTTAAAAATTTCTAGCAGAAATACTACTGAAACTTCTCACTCAATATTAAGCTACAGTGATTTAAAAAGAAAATAATATAAATGAATATTTGAAAGCCATACAAAGCATATTAAATGCATAATATTAACAATTATGTGTATTATAATGATAATTACTACAATTATCATTACTATAATATGGTGCATTCATTTAGTGCTTACTATGCAGATAACACCACCCTTATGGCAGAAAGTGCAGAGGAACTAAAAAGCCTCTTGATGAAAGTGAAAAGGAGAGTGAAAAAGTTGGCTTAAAGCTCAACATTCAGAAAACAAACATCATGGCATCTGGTCCCATCACTTCATGGGAAATAGATGGGGAAACAGTGGAAACAGTGTCAGACTTTAGTTTTTTGAGCTCCAAAATCACTGCAGATGGTGACTGCAGCCATGAAATTAGAAGATGCTTACTCCTTGGAAGAAAAGGTATGACCATCCTAGAGAGTATATTCAAAAACAGAGACATTACTTTGCCGACTAAAGCCCATCTAGTCAAGGCTATGGTTTTTCCAGTGGTTATGTATGGATGTGAGAGTTTGACTGTGAAGAAAGCTGACTCCTGAAGAATTGATGCTTTTGAACTGTGGTGTTGGAGAAGACTCTTGAGAGTCCCTTGGACTGCAAGGAGATCCAACAAGTCCATTCTAAAGGAAATCAGTCCTGAGTGTTCGTTGGAAGGAATGATGCTGAAGCTGAAATTCCAGCACTTTGGCCACCTCATGTGAAGAGTTGACTCAATGGAAAAGACCCTGATGCTGGGAGGTACTGGGGGCAGGAGGAGAAGGGGACGACCGAAGATGAGATGGCTAGATGGCATCACCAACTTGATGGATGTGACTTTGAGTGAACTCTGGGAGATGGTAATGGACAGGGAGGCCTGGCGTGCTGTGATTCATGGGGTCGCAGAGTCGGACATGACTGAGCGACTGAACTGAACTGAACTGAATGGATACATTGTTATTGGCTTCCCTGTTCTCTCAGACAATAAAGAATCTCCCTGCAATCTGGGAGACCCAAGCTTGATACCTGGTTCTGGAAGATCTTCAGGAGAAAGAAGTGCCAGCCCACTTCTGTATTCTTGTCTGGAGAATTCCATGAACAGAGGAGTGTGGCAGGCTTCAGTCTATGGCATTGCAAAGAGTTGGACATGGCTGAGCGACTAACACACACACACAAATGCACATACACAATCACTATTATAAGCACTTTTTTTCCCACTCATTTATTCATGACAATAACTTAAGTGGTCGGTACGTTTATTATCCTAACATCACAGATAATTAATATTAAAACCTAGAGGTCTAAGTAGAGACATGCTGTGCCAGTCACTTCATTCGTGTTTGACTCTTTGTAACCTCAATGACTGGGGCCTGCCAGGCTCCTCTGTCCATGGGATTCTCCAGGCAAAAATACTGGAGTGGATTAAGTATAGATACTAGAACTCTAATCATAGTGCTTCCATAATATGTGCTTCCATTTTGCAATAATATTAGGAATTAAGACGATTGTAATCTAAATGTTCATTTTGAGCCATTTTAAGAAAATACTTTCTTCCCATTCATGAGTTACTTTGTTGTTGTTGTTCACTTGCTCAGTCAGGTCCAATTCTTTGTGATCCCATGAACTGCTGCACACTAGGCTTCCCTGTCCTTCACCCTCTTTCAGAGATTGCTCAAACTCATGTCCATTGAGTCAGTGATGCCATCCAACAATCTCATCTTTTGTCAAACCCTTTTCTTCCTGCTCTCAATCTTTCCCAGCATCAGGGTTTTTTCCAATGAGTTGGCTCTTTGCATCAGGTGGCTGAAGTACCGGAGCTTCAACTTCATCATCAATCCTTCCAATGAATATTCAGTGTTGATTTTCTTTAGGATTGACTGGTTTATCTCCTTGTTGACCAAGGGACACTTTAAGAGGCTTCTCCAGCACCATATTTCAAAGGTGTCAATTCCTTGGCACTCAGCTTGCTTTATGGTCCAACTTTCATATCCCTATATGACTACTGGAAAAACCATAGCTTTGACTATATGGACTTTTGTTGGCAAAGTGATGTCTCAGCTTTTTAATACATTGTCTAGGTTTGTCATACCTTTTTGTCCAAGGAGAAAGCATCTTTCAGTTTCATGGCTGTGGTCACTGTTCCCAGTGATTTTGGAGCCCAAGAAAATAAAGTCAGTTGCTGCATCCATTTTTTCCTCATTTATTTCCCATGAAGGGATGGGAACAGATTCCATGATCTTAGTTTTTTAAATATTGTGTTTTAAGCCAGCTTTTTCACTCTTCTTTCTCCTTCCTCAAGAAGCTCTTTAGTTATTCTTTTCTTTCTGCCATTTGGGTGGTGTCATCTGCATATATTAAATTATTGATTTGCTTTTTGATATTCACTTGAGTTATCTTCTAGTACACAGTTTAGTATGAGATGTTCCTTCCAGTGAATGATGTTATCCCTATAAGAAAAGGTCAGATGAGTGTCCACATTACCTTAATACCTAAGAGAGAGAGAGAAATAAGACTTTGTTTATGGAGCTATTAATAATGCTGACTGTGGATTGGGATGGCCATAGTTAAACATAGTCTACATCATAACCAGATATTAACTCTAGTCAAACAGAAGCACAAGTCTCACATATTAACTTTGTGCTAAAAATAGTTTATCTAGTCTGTTCCCATATATGCTTTTGTAAGATTTCCTCTCTAATTGTCTAAGCAAACAATAGGTAGCATAGAGATTTTTAAAGTTCATAAGGGGGAAAAAAGGACTTGGTTGTTTGAATTGTAATTCAGTATGAAACTACAATGCAATATAGCTTCTAAATTTTGTAGGGAAACTGCACTAGGAAATAGATACAGTTAAGATCAGTACAAATCATGTCAAAGCTAGGCAGTCTCTAAAATACTGTGTTCAATTCTTTGAATTGTGTTTAACAGTGATAATGGAAAGATGTAAACTATGCTGGTGAAGGATCCAGAAATGATTTTTTCAGGAGCATGCATTCAACTGCTTTTGATTCAAAATATTTTACTGAACAGTTTTAAGTCAAGTGCTTTCTCAGAACTTTTTCATTCATTATCAACCTAATCTTTACTATGACTTTTTTGAAGTGAACTTTATTTCCTCATTCACAAAAACGAGCATTATTTTCTCATTTTATTGATGATGAAACAATATTTCCAATAAGTGAGATAATTTGACCAAAATTCACAAAAATAAGACGAGTAAAGATAATTACAATGAAAATTATTATAGTATTAGATATCATTTATCATTGATAAGTGCTAGGTGAAGCATTCTTTAATAACATATGGAATTTAAATCATTCAGTTCAGTTCAGTCACTCAGTCGTGTTCGACTCTTTGTGACCCCATGAAGCGCAGCACGCCAGGCCTGCCTGTCCATCACCAACTCCTGGAGTTCACTCAGACTCTTGTCCATTGAGTCAGTGATGCCATCCAGCCATCTCATCCTCTGTTGTCCCCTTCTCCTCCTGACCCCAATCCCTCCCAGCATCAGAGTCTTTTCCAGTGAGTCAACTCTTCACATGAGGTGGCCAAAGTACTGGAGTTTCAGCTTTAGCATCATTCCTTCCAAAGAAATCCCAGGGCTGATCTCCTTCAGAATGGACTGGTTGGATCTCCTTGCAGTCCAAGAGACTCTCAAGAGTCTTCTCCAACTACGTTCTTACTATAACCCTCAGAGAAAGTTTCTAATGAAGGCTAGAGTCTGAAATCAAACCATGTTCTTTTACATTAAAGCTTATGCCCACTCATGTAGGTTTAAAGAAGGATACATAGCCTGGTGGCTCATTGGTAAGTGTCCACCTGCCAATGCAGGAGATTTGGGTTTGATCCCTGACTCCCTGAGTCAGGAAGATCCCCTGGAAAAGGAAATGGCAACCTACTCTACTATTTCAGCCTGAGGAATCCTATGGACAGAGCAGCCTGACAGGTTACAGTCCATGGAGTTGCAAGAGTCCAACACAATTTAAAGACTATACAACACTTAACCTGGGAAGGAGGTTTAGGTGAGAAGTAGAGCTCTGCGACTATTTGCTGTTCAATCTAGGCACACTGCTTTTCCTGTTTGGACCTTGGTTTCTTCCTCTAAATTGGGATGATGACTATGTCACAGTGCTTTGGTGGGTTTTTTTTTTTTTTTTGGTCACAGTGCTTTTGTAAAAATAATTTATTCTCTGCATGTTACTGACTATATTCCTCTCTTAATAATTTTACTTATTCTCATCTGAATGATTTTTTTTCTAAATGTGCTCCAGCAAGATTCACAAATTCTGCTTAAATTTCACTGTATTGTTCTAATAGCTTGTTGATGTCTTCTTTCATAGACCTTAGTGATTTGCAATTTGCTTCAGAACGTGAAATTGTTATCAGGCTTTCATTCTTTGATTCTGTCTTCTGTTTTCCTTTTAAAATTACTCTTTTCAAGAATCTTTTGTATATCATCTTCCATATAAGTCTCAAAGACTTGGCATCAGGTTTCCCTTTTTTCTAAGTATTTAATCTAATGGGTCTTTTTTCTTAATGTAAGTTTTTTCTTTTAAAACAGTTTCTATTCACCCTACACATTCATGTTCTACTTGATTGATTTTCTCATTCCCCTGGTATTTCCGGACTGATTCTCACTCCACTCCAGCTACTTTTCCATTACAGAGCCAAATCTGGATATTATCACTTGAAATTATTAGTTACTGGAGTCATTAGCTCAAACATTTCATTCTCTGATAACCACCTCTACTTCTGCCCTATTTATACACTTACACCCTTGACACCAATAGTTTAACTTTCCAACGTCCAAAATTTCATTGTTTAATTGACCTTTACATCCCATGTAGGTGGATAGATAAGCAAAGGATACATACCCTTGTCTTTTTTCCTCTTTATGAAGAGGGTCTCATGGCTTATTATTTCAGTTACTCTCTTGCAAATGTTCCAAACTTTATCCTTCTTCTGTTGAACTTAATAATAATTAACTTGGTCTTTCCCAATACATCAAGATTCAAGTCATGATACTCTTTATTTTATTTTAAGTTGCAGCTATTATTTAATTTTATGGATTATTTTCAACTCATAGTCTTTAACATGCAGTTTTCTTTATCTCTAGTAACCATTTTTACTTCTTTCCTTCAGAAATATTAACTAAACTGCATGTATCACACCCTGTGTTATACATGTGGAACACATCCATAACAAAAGAAATAAAGATCTCTTACCTGTTGGAACTTTACATATTATTGGATTAGGTATACTAATTATTATGCATTAATATATTATATAACATATTAGAGAACAATAAGTGCAATGGGGGAGAGGGTTTGGGCAAATTAGAGGAATCAAGGGAACTAGAGAATATGGTTTCAGAATAAATTTAAAATAGGTAAAAACGTTAGTCATGAGAATATCTGGAAGAAAAACATTTCAGCAGAGATAACAGTTAGAGCAAGTACCATAAAACTGACATTTGCTTCTCTCTTCCTGGCTCAAACAACTTATTTGACTAAGCTCAACGAGCCCCTGGAAGAGGCAAAATAACTTTGCCATTTCCCCCCAAATTTATCTGTCACTGGGTTAATTTTATCATGTCCCTGGGTTAATTACTATGTGACTCTCAACCTCAGAGTCCTTCTCAACAGCTCTTACATCTGTTCTTCTGTAAGCAAGAAGTGGATGAGATGAAAAAGACTGGGAAGAGTGTATCTCACCTTGCTGCCCCATGGCCATATGACAATTTGCATGCCATCAGCTGGAGCATAGTTTTATGGTTAACCCTAAATGAAAGGAACATTGGAAAAATAATATTATGTATGGCCATATACCTAGCTAAAAATTCCATAATGATGTAAGGTGAGTATATTTAAGAAAAGCAAAAGAGAACTTTCTACTTCTATTGTTTCACTGAAGAGTTGGTTGATTGAGGATTATAGCAAGCTACAGGTGATTTTAAAATTTCAGTGAAAAGATTTCTAAACTGACAGAAAAGAGTATGGAATTGAGAAGAGGGAACAAGTAGCAGCAAAACTTAGTCTGAAAACTCAGACAGGAAGGAAATATGTATAATAAGGTCATTAAGTGCCTGCTCGTAGACTGAGTGAACTCAGTGATTGCTTGGACTTACGGAGAGCAAGAGAAGGTCCATTACTTGAAAGATGAGGATTATAGGTGGTTTATTTAAAAAGTGGGTCATGTTTTTGGAAAGAAGAAGTAGAAGACAGAAATCTGCTTTCAATGATGAGGCAATAGTTCATGCTAAAGCCAAAGCTGAGTTAATGTTGAATCATCTAAATTGCAACCTAGATTGTTTTCATTGTTCACTTGCTAAGATATGTCCAATTTCTTCCAACCCCATGGACTGTAGCACCCCAGGCTTCACTGTCCTTCACTATCTCCCAGAGTTTTCTCAAACTTATGTCCCTTGAATTTGAGTTTTCTCAAATTCATGTCCCACAAATCCATGTGACATGGACCATAAGTGGGGAGATCAGTCCACTAATGCCATCCCTGTTCAATTTTCTATCTTTTATTTACAAAAAGCCAATATCAGAACTAATGCATTCCTTACTCTAGTATCCATGTACCTCCATCAATTTTTGCAAGACTCATGTTGAAATGGTGCACCATGCTCCTTTTCTATGGACAGAAGTGTGGGAGATTGTGAGAGTTTGTTGTGTTAGAAAAATACAGATAATACTGTCATTCAAGTTACCAATGAAATACATATTTATAAGATCATATATATATATAATCTGCAATTGTATATATAGTTCATTTGTACAACACAATCAAATCCTCATTTTTAAAATTGTGATTATGATCAACTTCAAACACATATACTATTTAGGATATGAAAAATTTAGTCAGTAATTTAAAGAAGACCTTCTTATAGTGTCTTGGCATAGTTTCCTTTCAATATTTTAAATAAATGTTTCAGAATGTCAGATCTAAAGAAAGCATGTCATCTCCATTTCCCTGCCACCCTTGGGAATGCTTGTGTGTCCAACCATGGTGAAATACATACAATGTGGTGGTGAATATTCATTAAAGGCTCATTGTAAATTAGATATTTTGCTAATTATTTTCATATATTTGTTTATTTAATTCATCCAATTATCTTTTTTCAGATAGGAATCACTATTATTTTGCATTTTTATAAGAGAAATGAGGCTAAATAAGAGCAAATTGAATAAAATTCACAAAGATAGTAAGAGGAAGAGTAAGGATTTGAATTTAAAATCCTTAGTTTAGCTCCATTGTTATATACTGAGTAGAAGCAATCACAAAAACAAACAATATAACATACACATCCATATAGGAACACATACACATATTCATGCATATGTATTGAAAAACTCATGAGCATTCTTTCCCCATGATTCTCAAGAAAATATATTTATAAAAAAGTATAAGATATATTTTAAATTTGTACATACTAATAACATCTGCTATCTGAAGATCAATGAATTCCCTTGCTTTTAGTGATTTAGACATGTTCTCATAAAGAAGTGGCGTGTATGATGAAGATTTTTTAAGAACTTCAGCAATTACCCAATATGTTACTGGAGGACAGTGGAGAAATAACTCTAGAAAGAATGAAGAGATGGAGCCAAAGCAAAACAACACCCAGCTATGGATGTGATGGGTGATGGAAGTAAAGTCCAATGCTGTAAAGAACAATAATGCATAGGAACCTGGAATGTTTTAGGTCCATGAATCAAGGCACACTGAAAGTGGTCAAACAGGCGATGGCAAAAGTGAACATTTTAGGAATCAGTGAACTAAAACGGACTGGAATGGGTGAATTTAACTCCAATGACCATTATATCTACTACTGTGGGCAAGAATTCCTTAGAAGAAATGGAGTAACCCTCATAGTGAACAAAAGAGTCCAAAATTCAATACTTGGATGCAGTCTTAAAAATGACAGAGTGATCTCTGTTTGTTTCCAAGCCAAACTATTCAATATAACAGTAATCCAAGTCTATGCCCCAACCAGTAATGCTAAAGAAGCTGAAGTTGAACAGTTCTATGAAGACCTACAAGACCCTTGAGAACTGAAACCCCCCAAAATGCCCTTTTCATTATAGGGGACTGGAATGCAATAGAAGGAAGTCAAGAGATACCTGGAAAACAGGAAAATTTGCCCTTGGAGTACAAAATGAAGCAGGGAAAAGGCTAATTGAATTTTGCCAAGAGAACCCACTTGTCATAGCAAACACCTCTTCCAGCAACACAAGAGAAGACTCTATACAAGGACATCACCAGATGCTCAATACCGAAACCTGATTGATTATATTCTTTGAAGCCAAATATGGAGTAGCTCTATACAGTCAGCAAAAACAAGACCGGGAGCTGACTGTTTCTCAGAGCATGAACTCCTTATTGCTGAATTCAGACTTAAATTGATAAAAGTAGGGAAACCACTAGACCATACAGGTGTGACCTAGATCAAGTCCCTTATGATTATACAGTGGAAGTGATGAACAGATCCAAGGGATTACTTCTGATAGAGTGCTTGAAGAATTATGGACAGAGGTTTGTGACATTGTACAGGAGGCAATAATCAAGACCATCCCCAAGAAAAAGAAATGCAAAAAGGCAAAAAGACAGTCTGAGGAGGTCTTACAAATAGCTGAGAAAAGAAGAGAAGCTACAGTAAAGGGGAAAAAAGATACAGATACCCATTTGAATGCAGAGTTCCTAAGAATAGCAAAGAGAGATAAGAAAGCCTTCCTCAGTGATCAGTGCAAAGAAATAGAGGAAAACAACAGAATGGGAAAGACTAGAGATCTCTTCAAGAAAATGAGAGATACCAAGGGAACATTTCATGCAAAGATGGGCACAATAAATGACAGAAATGGCATGGATCTAACAGAAGTAGAAGATATGAAGAAGAGCTGGTGAGAATACACAGAAGAACTATACAAAAAGATCTTCATGATCAAGATAACCACGATGCTGTGATCACTTACCTAGAGTCAGACAGCCTGGAATGTGAAGTCAAATGGGCCTTAGGAAGCATCACTATGAACAAAACTAGTGGAGGTAATGGAATTCCAGTTGAGCTATTTTAAATCCTAAAAGATGATGCTGTGACAGTGCTGCACTCAATATGCCAGCAAATTTGGAAAATTTAGCAGGGTCCACAGGACTAGAAAATGTCAGTTTTCTTTCCAATCCCAAAGAAGGGCAATGCCAAAGAATGTTCATACTACCACACTACCTACACACACAATTGCACTCATCTCACACGCTAATAAAGTAATGCTCAAAATGCTCCAAGCATTTCAAATGGCAACCCACTCCAATACTCTTGCCTGGAAAATCCCATGGATGGAAGAACCTCATGGGCTGCAATCGATGGGGTCTCTAAGAGTCAGATACGACTGAGCAACTTCACTTTCATTTTTCACTTTCATGCACTGGAGAAGGAAATGGCAGCCCACTCCACTGTTCTTGCCTGGAGAATCCCAGGGACGGGAGGAGTCTGGTGGGCTGCCATCTATGGAGTCTCACAGAGTTGGACATGACTGAAGTGACTTAGCAGCAGCAGCAGCAGGCTTCAAAAGTATGGGAACCATGAACTTCCAGATGTTTAAGCTGGATTTAGAAAAGGCAGAGGAGCCAGAGATCAAGTTGCCGACAACCACTGGATCATCAAAAAAGCAAGAGAGTTCTAGAAAAACATCTACTTCTGCTTTCTTGACTATGCCAATGCCTTTGACTATGTGGATCACAAAAATCTGTGGAAAAGTCTGAAAGAGATGGGAATTCCAGACCACTTGACCTGTCTCTTGAGGAATCTGTATGCAGGTCAGGAAGCAACAGTTAGAACTGGACATTGAACAAAAGACGGGTTCCAAATCGGCAAAGGGGTTCTTCAAGGCTGAATATTGTTACCGGCTTATTTAAATTATACGCACAGTACGTCATGCAAATTGTTGGACTGGATGAAACACAAACTGGATTCAAGATTTCTGGGAGTAATATCAATGATTTCAGATATGCAGATGGCACTACCCTTAAGGCAGAAAACGAAGAGGAACTAAAGAGCCTCTTGATGAAAGTGAAAGAAGAGATTGAAGAAATGGCTCAAAACTCAACATTCAGAAAACTCAGAACGTGGCATTAGGCCCATCACTTCATGGGGAATAGATGGGGAAACAGTAGGAACAGTGACAGACTTTATTTTGGGGTGCTCCAAAATCACTGCAGGTGGTGACTGCAGCCATGAAATTAAAAGACACTTACTCTTTGGAAGAAAAGCTATGACCAACCTAGACAGTATATTAAAAAACACAAGCATTACTTTGCCCACAAACGTCCATCTAGTCAAAGATATGTGTTTTCTAGTAGTCATTTATGGATGTGAGAGTTGGACTGTAAGAAAGCTGAGCACCAAAAATTGATGCTTTTGAAATATGGTGTTGGAGAAGACTCTTGAGAGTCCCTTGGACTGCAAGGTGATCCAACCAGTCAGTCAGAAAGCAAACCAGGCCTTCATTGGAAAGACTGATGTTCAAGCTCAAACTCCAATACTTGGCCACCTGATGTAAAGAACTGACTTATTGGAAAAGGCCCTAATGCTGGGAAAGATTGCAGGCAGAAGCTGAAGGGAATTACAGAGGATGAGATGGTTAGATGGCATCATCAATTTGATGGACATGAGTTTGAGTAAGCTCCTGGAGTTGGTGATGGACAGGGAAGCCTGGCGTGCTGCAGTCCATGGGGTTGCAAAGAGTTGGACATGACTGAACGACTGTACTGAACTGAAGTAAGACCCTGAGAACTGAATTTTAAAGTTATATCTAACACATTTCAAATAATTGTTGTCTCTCTAGGCAGTTATGTTTAGATATTTTTTCTCCAGTAAATACGTATTATGAAGTTTTAAAAATGTGAGAAAATTTGGATATGTTTTTCAACATTTGTGACCAAATTCAAATCTATGTTGACACTAGAAATCTTGATTCTGCCATTATTCACAGTTGACAGTCAATCAATTTTCCATAAAGGAATAAGTGTAAAAATGAATGAATGAATAAACTATTAATATTTTTAAATGGCAATGAAAACAACTAGCATATCTTTTATTTTGAGAGTATACCATTAACAAACAACTTTGTAATATACATTTTTATCACATTAATTTTAAAATGTACATTTTAAGTGTAATGTGCTAATATTAAATGTGATAATATTAAAATGATTCTCATCTTTGCACTCCATTTCCTTTATCCTGAAGATGCCTGAAGAATCACCTTGGAAGTTTTATGTGAAGCGTGATGGTCTGTACTTGGAGCTATGAGGTTATCGCCTTTCTCACCATGATTTATCCTAATTATCTTTTTTTTTTTCCTTGTTGGTTATACATTTTATTTTTTTAATTTTTATTTTTATGTTATTTTACTTTACAATACTGTATTGGTTTTGCCATACATTGACATGGATCCACCACGGGTGTACATGCGTTCCCAAATATGAACCCCCCTCCCAACTCCCTCCACATAACATCTCTCTGGGTCATCCCCGTGCACCAGCCCCAAGTATCCTGTATCCTGCATCGGACATAGACTGGCATTCGTTTCTTACTTGATAGTATACATGTTTTAATGCCATTCTCCCAAATCATCGCACCCTCTCCCTCTCCCTCAGAGTCCAAAAGTCCGCTCTACACATCTGTGTTTTAATTGAGTGTTTCAGTAGGGTTTCACTGGAATGACTGTTCTAAAAACTTAATTCATTAAAGAGTTCATTAATTATACTGTCCTTCAAGACATTTTGGAGAAATTTCTCTTTTATTTAGACATCTTAAAACATCTGAAAATAAATTTAAAATGAGCACAGAAAGATAGCAAAGCTTAGAAGACATGTTTTCTTACTGACTATGAAATTATATTCATCATAAGAACTTCGGAAAGGAAGAAAATCAGAAATTCTTATAAGACCCGGAGTTTCTTCTCTCTTAGGACTTCTATGTTGAGAAGGGACTCTTATTTACTTTTTTTGTTAAAAAAAAATACTTTGGGTTTGAAAAGAAGATGCTATGATTTAAAGAACATTGTTCATGAAGACTCAGAAACACTACTGTAAATCTGAAGCCTGTGAGTTTACTAGTTTGTGAATCCTGTGGGGATTATGCAGGTCTTTCAATGCTGTTTCTTCTTGTATAAAAGGTAGAAGTAAATGAAATAAATACATCTTATTTCTTATTCTGATTTCTGTATTTCTCATTTCTTATTTCTCTGTCTGAAATAAGAGATCTACCCTTGAGCATAGAAAATTTTGTTTAAAAATGTATAACGGACTTTTGGACTCAGAGGGAGAGGGAGAGGGTGGGATGATTTGGGAAAATGACATTCTAACATGTGTACTATCATGTGAATTGGATCGCCAGTCTATGTCTGACGCAGGATGCAGCATGCTTGGGGCTGGTGCATGGGGATGACCCAGAAAGATGTTATGGGGAGGGAGGTGGGAGGGGGTTCATGTTTGGGAATGCATGTAAGAATTAAAGATTTTAAAATTTAAAAAATAAAAAACTAAAAAAAATAAATAAATAAAACTTATTTTGCCAATTTTCAGCTAAAAAAAAAAAAAGTTTAGGGGAAAATATCCTTGGTATTCTGATATGACAAGTTGACTAAGAAAACAAAAAAAGACAAGAGTTCATTGTTTAAATGTGAAAAATATAACAATCTATTTGAAAAAAAGTTGTATATTAAAGAATAATTCAAGATGATATAAAATATCAAATTTATTAACATATTTTACCTCAATACATAAGAAAAAAATTATACATACATGATTGCTTCAATAGATGACAAAAGGAATATATTCTTATTTAATCAAGAGACCAAATATTTATTCTTAAAAAAAATTTTCTTTATGTATTTTTCTTTAACACAAAACATGCCAATGATAATCATAATTAAGGCAGAGATGAATTCTATAAGCATTATACTTAATTAATTTTAAAATAATTTATTAAACTGAAATTTAAGTAATTATAATATTGTTCATATACCTATTACTAATAAAAAATTACATTTACTAAAATTAGTGCAGTTTGTAGAATGGCTATACAGAAATTTAAGTTAAATATATTCACTATTTATCTTCACTAACCTGATAAATATGTACATATATATATATATATATCATGAAAACGAATTTATAAATTGTTTTAATAGTTTTATTTTTTTATTAAATTTATTTCCTTTAATTAAAAGTGAGCAAACCCATAGCCATAATAAGGCAATTGTTTGCATAGTAGTGTAAAGAAATAGAATACATGAAGAAACATATTGATTTGGAATTAGAAAAATACAAGATCTTATGAGGATTTCCCCAAGATGGAAAATTTGCACGTTTGCTAAGTTGCATAACATTGTCCAGTTCTTTATGACACCATAGAATGTAGCCAATCACATTCTTCTCTCCATTCGATTCTTCAGGCATGAATGCAGTAGTGTGTTGCCCTCTTCCAGGGGATCCTCCCAGCCCAGGGATCAAAGCACCATCTCTCACAACTCCTGCATTGGCAGGAGGGTTCTTTACTGTTAGAGCCACCTGGGAAGCCCCTAGTTCAGTTCGGTTCAATTCAGTAGCTCAGTCGATTCCGACTCTTTGCAATTCAATGAAGTGCAGCACTCCAGGCCTGCCTGTCCATCACCAACTCCCGGAGTTCACTCAAACACATGTCTCTCGAGTCGGTGATGCCATCCAGCCATTTCATCCTCTGTCTTTCCCTTCTCCTCCTGCCCCCAATCCCTCCCAGCATCAGTCTTTTCCAATGAGTCAACTCTTTGCATGAGATGGACAAAGTATTGGAGTTTCAGCTTTAGCATCATTCCATCCAATGAACACCCCGGACTGATCTCCTTTAGAATGGACTGGTTGGATCTCCTTGCAGTCCAAGGGACTCTCAAGAGCCTTCTTCAACACCACAGTTCAAAAGCATCAATTCTTCGGTGCTCAGCCTTCTTGATGGTCCAACTCTCACATCCATACATGACCACAGGGAAAACCATAGCCTTGACTAGACGGACCTTAGTCGGCAAAGTAATGTCTCTGCTTTTGAGTATGCTGTCTACCATGGTCATAACTTTCCTTCCAAGGAGTAAATATATTTTAATTTCATGGCTGAAGTCACCATCTGCAATGATTTTGGAGCTCAAAAAAATAAAGAGTGACACTGTTTCTACTGTTTCCCCATCTATTTCCCATGAAGTGATGGGACCAGATGCCATGATGTTCGTTTTATGAATGTTGAGCTTTAAGCCAACTTTTTTACTCTCCTCTTTCACTTTCATCAAGAGGCTTTTGAGTTCCTCTTCACTTTCTGCCATAAGGGTGGTGTCATCTGCATATCTGAGGTGATTGAGATTTCTCCCGGCAATCCTGATTCCAGCTTGTGTTTCCTCCAGTCCAGTGTTTCTCATGATGTACTCTACATATAAGTTAAATAAGTAGGGTGACAATATACAGCCTTGACATACTCCTTTTCCTATTTGGAACCTGTCTGTTGTTCCATGTCCAGTTCTAACTATTGCTTCCTGAACTGCATATAGGTTTCTCAAGACGCAGGTCAGGTGGTCTGGTATTCCCATCTCTTTCAGAATTTTCCACAGTTTATTGTGATCCACACAAAGGCTTTGGCATAGTCAATAAAGCAGAAATAGATGTTTTTCTGGAACTCTCTTGCTTTTTCCGTGATCCAGCGGATGTTGGCAATTTGATCTCTGGTTCCTCTGCCTTTTCTAAAACCAGCTTGAACATCTGGAAGAGCACGCTTCATGTGTTGCTGAAGCCTGGCTTGGAGAATTTTGAGCATTACTTTACTAACAGGTGAGATGAGTGCAATTGTGTGGTAGCTTGAGTATTCTTTGGCATTGCCTTTCTTTGGGATTGGAATGAAAACTGACCTTTTCCAGCCCTGTGGCCACTGCTGAGTTTTCCATATTTGCTGGCATATTGAGTGCAGCACTTTCACAGCATCATCTTTCAGGATTTGAAATAGCTCTACTGGAATTCCATCACCTCTACTAGCTTTGTTTGTAGTGATGCTTTCTAAGGCCCACTTGACTTCACATTCCAGGATTTTTGGCTCTAGGTGAGTGCTCACACCAGCATGATTATCTGGGTAGTGAAGATCTTTTTTGAATAGTTCTGTGTATTCTTGACACCTCTTCTTAATATTTTCTGCTTCTGTTAGGGCCATATCATTTCTGTCCTTTATCAAGCCCTTCTTTGCATGAAATATTCCCTTGGTATCTCCAATTTTCTTGAAGATATGTCTAGTCTTTCCCATTCTGTTGTTCTCCTTCATTTCTTTGCATTGATCACTGAGGAAGGCTTTCTCTTCTCTCCTTGCTATTCTTTGGAACTCTGCATTCAGATGCTTAAATCTTTCTTTTTCTCCTTTTTTTTCACTTCTCTTCTTTTTACAGCTATTTGTAAGGCCTCCTCAGACAGCCATTTTCCATTTTTGCATTTCTTTTCCATGGGAATGGTCTTGATCCCTGTCTCCTGTACAATGTCACGAACCTCCGTCTATAGTTCATCAGGCACTCTGTCTATCAGTTCTAGTCCCTTAAATCTATTTCTCACATCCACTGTATAATCATATTTGTTTTTATTTAGGTCATTCCTGAATAGTCTAATGGTTTTCTCCAGTTTCTTCAATTTAAGTCTGAATTTGGCAATATGGAGTTCATGATCTGAGCCACAGTCAGCTCTCTGTCTTGTTTTTGCTGACTGTATAGAGCTTCTCCGTCTTTGGCTGCAAAGAATATAATCAATCTGATTTCGGTGTTGACCATCATGTGTAGAGTCTTCTCTTGTGTTGTTGGAAGAGGGTGTTTGCTATGACCAGTGCGTTCTCTTGGCAAAACTCTATTAGCCTTTGCCCTGCTTCAATCTGTACTTCGAGGCCAAATCTGCCTGTCACTCCAGGTGTTTCTTGACTTTCGACTTTTGCATTCCAGTCCCCTATAATGAAAAGGACATCCCTTTTGGATGTTAGTTCTAAAATTTATTGTAGGTCTTCATAGAACTGTTTAACTTCAGCTTCTTCAGTGTTACTGGTTGGAGCATAGGCTTGGATCACTGTGATATTGAACGGTTTGCCTTGGAGATGAACAGAGATCATTCTGTCGTTTTTGAGATTGTATCTAAGTACTGCATTTCGAACTCTTTTGTTGACCATAAAGGCTACTCCATTTCTTCTAAGGGATTCCTGCCCACAGTAGTAGATATAATGGTCATCTGAGTTAAATTCACCCATTCCAATCCATTTTAGTTCCCTGATTCCTATAATGTTGACATTCACTCTTGCCATCTCCTGTTTGACCACTTCCAATTTTCCTTGATTCATGTACCTGACATTCCAGGTTCCTATGCAATATTGCTCTTCACAGCATCAGACCTTGCTTCTATCGCCAGTCACATCCAGAACTGGGTATCGTTTTTGCTTTGGCTCCACCCCTTCATTCTTTCTGGAGTTACTTCTCCACTGATCTCCAGTAGCATATTGGGCACCTGCCAACCTGGGGAGTTCCTCTTTCAGTATCCTATCATTTTGCCTTTTCATATTTTTCATGGGGTTCTCAGGGCAAGAATACTGAAGTGTTTTGCCATTCCTATCTCCTGTGGACCACATTCTGTCAGACCTCTCCACCATGACCTGTCCTTCCTAGGTGGCCCCACATGGCATGGCTTAGTTTCAATGAGTTAGAAAAGGCTGTGGTCCGTGTGCTCAGATTGGCTAGTTTTCTGTGATTACGGTTTCCGTGGGTCTGCCCTCTGATACCCTCTCTCAACACCTACCATCTTACTTGGATTTCTCTTACCTTGGGCGTGGGGTATCTCTTCAGGGCTGCTCTAGCAAAGCACAGCCACTACTCCTTACCTTGGACGAGTTACCCCTCCTGACCTTGAATGTGGAGTAGCTATCTCGGCCCTCCTGTGCCCACGCAGCCACAGTTCCATGAATGTGGGCTTGTTATTCCCCACCGCCACCCTTGACCTCCGTCGTGGGGTAGCTCCTCTTGGCCACTGCCCCTTAGGTCGGACAGCGCTCCTGCCTCTATAAGAATGCTAAGGCATAAAATTATGTGTTTATAGGAGCTGATTTTTCAATAATTTGCTTTTGGAATTTGCCTGAGGAATAACCATACTTGTTTTAAACATTGTCAAAAATGTAAAAATGAAGCCATTACTTCGACAGTGAGTAATGATGAATTGATGAATTTATTTTTCCTGCTCTCTTCTTCTCTTTTGATGTATGCTTTCAGAGGATTGCCAACTGAGCCTTGACATTCCACAGATTTCCTTAGATTGTTTTTTAAACTGTTTGGATTCGAGTGCAAAACCATCTTTAACATAATCTGAAAGTTTTTCTTTTAAAGTTTTAACACTTCTGACAATATTACCTTCTTCTTTAATATTTAAAACCTGCCTATCTCTGAGACTTTTCGATGTAACTTATCTTATCCTAATAGATGGGGAAATAGTGGAAACAGTGTCAGGCTTTATCTTTTTGGGCTCCAAAGTCACTGCAGATGGTGATTGCAGCCATGAAATTAAAAGACGTTTACTCTCTGGAAGGAAAGTTATAACCAACCTAGATAGCATATTCAAAAGCAGAGACATTAGTTTGCTAACAAAGGTCCATCTAGTCAAGGCTATGGTTTTTCCAGTGGTCATGTATGGATGTGAGAGTTGGACTGTGAAGAAAGCTGAGCACTGAAGAATTGATGCTTTTGAACTGTAATGTTGGAGAAGACTCTTGAGAGTCCCTTGGACTACAAGAAGATCCAACCAGTTCATTGTAAAAGAAATTAGCCCTGGGTGTTCTTTGGAAGGAATGATGCTAAAGTTGAAACTCCAGTACTTTGGCCACCTCATGCGAAGGGTTGACTCATTGGAAAAGACTCTGATGCTGGGAGGGATTGAGGCAGGAGGAGAAGGGGACGACAGAGGCTAAGATGGCTGGATGGCATCACCAACTCGATGGACGTGAGTTTTGGTGAACTCCAGGAGTTGGTGATGGACAGGGAGGTCTGGCATGCTGCGATTCATGGGGTCGCAAAGAGTTGGACAAAGAGTCCGACTGAACTGATGCAAAGAGTCAGTTCAGTCGGACTGAACGACTAAACTGAACTGAACATTGACTGTTTCCCTGATTTTCCATCTGAGTACAAATCTTCTTCCCTTTAGAGTTTCATCATCTAAATATTCCAGTATCTACTACTCTTTCTGAAACTACCTCTATATATATATATATATATATATATATATATATATATATAAATTCTCAGCATTTTTCAAGGACATTGTCAAACAGTATAGTATATCACAGATTGCATTAATTTTAACCCACGCTAATGCTAGTGGCTAGTTATGTAATAATAAGCAAGTTATTTAAGTTATTTCCCTTCAATTTCCTTATCTTTAGTGTGCAAATATTTGATGCATCTATTTCATAGTGTTGCTATAATGATTACCTGACATATCACTGTATTATGTTATTGTTTTTATGACTTGCAGTTTTACAATTGTATTTCTGATTTACTCTAATATCTAGGTGGATGATCTCTTCAACATAGCCTCTGAAATATTTCCAATATAGAAAAAATTACTACTGTTCAAGCACAGTGTATGTGCAACCTTCACAAATATTAGACTAATTCCAGAAGAAGTCTGGTATTAAAGAGAACTTCACCAAATTATCCAAGGGGGATCTGAAAGGAATATGCAGTGTCCTATTGAAAACTATACCAATTAAACCAAATTGGTCCAGAATCCAGGGAAGACTTCTATTATTATTATGAGATATTGTAAGGTTAACAGAAACCATATCATTAAACTGTATCTTTAAAACAGTTCACAAGCTGGTTCCATACACAGAAAACAGCATGTGAATAAGTCAGGAGGTAAGTGAGAGTAAGATACAGTTAAGAAATTAGATTTACAGTCTAGTACAGAATGTGAGAAAGATAATAGTTGGGGATAAGATGATGAAACAAGTTGGGTATAGACAGTATTGAAAATCCTTGTGTATGAGTGTGTGATTACATTAAACAAGAGAGATTTTAAAGCAGTGAGATGTTATATCAAATTTGTTCTCTTTTTTTTTTGACTCACACAGCATTTGCAATAAGTAAATAGAAGGAAAAAAATTAAAAAGGATTAGAAAAGATTAAAAGCCAGTAAACCAAAATGAAAGAGACTTGTTTAAGTGAGTATTAGGAAGTTAGAATAGGAAGAGGGAGTCCAAAATGGAGGTGGTTAAAAGACAAAGAAAGGAAAAACTTTGAAAATAGAACAAAGAAAGATCTGAGGACCAGAGTGAGGACCTCAGGTAAAACAAACAGCTCTCCTGGCCAGCCCAGTTTACAAAGGACAGGCTTGACTTGTGGGGAGGAGACAAATGTGTAAAAGGAGGAAGCCTAGAAGGATTGAGGGGAGAAGGCAATGGTAACCCACTCCAATACTCTTGCCTGGAAAATCCGATGGATGCAGGAGCCTGGTAGGCTGCAGTCCATGGGGTCGCTAAGAGTAGGATACAACTTAGCAACTTCACTTTCAATTTTCACTTCATGCATTGGAGAAGGAAATGGCAACCCATTCCAGTGTTCTTGTCTGGAGAATCCCAGGGATGGGGCAGCCTGGTGTGCTGCCATCTATGGGGTTGCACAGAGTCAGACAAGACTGAAGAGACTTACCAGCAGCAGCAGAAGGATTGAGGCCTCCCTTCTCTTTGTCTTTTGGGTCTGGCACAAGGGTGTACTATCCTTTGTTTTTTCTAATAAAACTGAGCTGTAACACCGATTCATCCATCGCTTCAAATTTTTACTGGGGCGAGACAGAACTGAGGAAATTACACACACCCTGACAGTGAGAGATGATGCTCGTTTGCTCAGGAATGGAGAGAAATAAAGTGAATAGATTTCAAAAATGATGAGAGGTAAAATTCAGAAGACTTGGCACATGATTAAATGGAGGTGGGGATTTCCATCTTAACTGTGTAGCAGATTATGTTGCAAATCAGCAATTTTAGTTTCTTACCAACCTGATCTCCCAGTTCCATATGAATGCTGCTTTCACATAGCTTTCACAAACTTAGAATACATCAGTTGCAATGAAGATATGTACACTCACCCCCATGCACAATCTAAACAACCCCCCCTGCCCTGCCCCCAAAAGAAGAAGAGAGCAAGAAAGAGCAAACACCAAATATAATTCTCATAGCATGGGGCAGAGTGATTGGTATGCTCTGTAGAATGGGCATGCCCAGAATCATAGAGTGATCATTTCTGAAACTTAAAGATCAATATCCCACTATTTTCCAGCAATCACGAAACCTTTCTGCTATTCTCACAATGGCTGCTTTATAATTTCATTGGTAATTCCAAGCCTTCTATTTCTCCCTTAACTTTGGATCCATTTACTACTTCCTGATATCAATTTTTTTCTATCTATCCTAACACATGGCCGATCACTTCAAACATTTCTCCAATTTGGAAGGTGCTGGAGTGACAGCTACCAGCTAACTCAGAAGTCTTTTCTTAAATCTACTATTACACGTTTATCACCTCAGGGACTACAACAACTCACCTGGGACCTGCGTAATAAGCGGGTGTAAGTGCTTTAGTCATGTAAACAGAGTAGAAATATACTCTACTTTTATGGATACACCAGTCAGATTCTTAATTACGGTGAAAGAATCAGATGATGAGAAAGAGCAGTGCAAGCAAGTTTTGTGTTATGGAATCTTGTTTCCCATCTCAAGCTTCACCCTTAACATGTAATTACATTTCCTGAACTAACATCTGGTTTTCTTTCTAAATTGAAGGTAATACACTTTTGTTTTTGGTCATACCACAAGCATGAAAACAGAAGGGCATAAATGTAAGTGAATATAAATGTCTTGTGAATAATCTAAAAACTGCAACTATAGTTTCATCGACACAGGCATTCGTTATATTACTAAGTCCAAAAGTAGGTATTTAGTTTAATATGTTATTTTTTTCTTACCCCTGGAGTTTTCTAGGAAACTTGGCAGTCCTTGTCTTTACCATTGGTAACTTTTCTATGCATCCTCCATGTTCTTTTCCCTGTTATTCAATATTTGAAGACAATTGGGGATGGAAAAGTTAATGACTTTTTCTAAACCATATAGTCAGTTAGTGGTTGAAGCTAAGCTAAAAACAAACAACCCAGTCTTTCTATCTGAAAGTGAAATGTTAGTCACTCAGTCTTGTCCAACTCTTTGCAGCACCATGGACTCTAACCCAGCAGGCTACTCTGTCCATGGAATTCCTCAAGCAAGAATACTGAATTGGCTAGTCATTCACTTCTCCAGGGGATTTTCTCAAAGTCTAATACAATTTTCCTGCACGCAATAAGAATATTAGAATTTACATGTGTGCTGCTTATAATTTATATACTCAGTGGTGTTCACAATACAAGTCTGTATAATATAGAGATCCAGTATAATACAAATGGTTGACATTTATAAACAAATAAATGCTACAGCTTACTTAGATACCTACTGCAGAGATTCAGGTTATCTTACAGCTGGATAGATAACGCAAGTTTTCTCAAATATCCAATCTTATTCAAAATAAAAATGAAGATAAATATTAAGCAGGATAACAACATCTACACCAATTCAGGTTTCTAAAACTTTGGACAAGAATAAAAGAAGACCTTCAAAATCTTCACATTTTCAGTATTTTTGAAGCCTATCAATTATTTTATCATCACTTCATACATTATACAGTAAGATCTACTGATACACATTTGCTCCCATCAAACATAATTATTTCTTAGCTTTTAAGCAGGAACATACTTTCCTCGTGTATTAAAAACTGAAGAAAATACATCATCTTTAACATTTAGAAAAATTTCTCAACCTATAATATACATCTTCACATTTAAGTATTCATCTATATGATATAAACATAATTCAGAGAAGTAAAGCAATAATCATAAATTCATTTGTTTAGTATTAAGGAAATACCTTTCAAATTAACTAAAACTTCCCAGATTGTCAGCATTTATTTTATTTGGCAGAATTAAATACTTTATTATGAAGTGAGATCTGAAAATATTTCAAATGTAGTGCACAAGCTCTATTGCTCTCCAATGGCACTTTTGAGAATGGAATATACATTACTCTAGGGGTTCTACTACCATTTGCTTTAATTTGATCCATTTAATTAAATCAAATAGTGTTACAATCCTCAAGAGGGAAACTATGCCACTTATGATAACTCCATTAGAAATACTTGAAATATGAGTATTTTTATAGTGTACATTAAGAGCCTTTTGAAAACTTCAGCATAAAAAAGAAATGAACTTCTAAGGATCAGTAGAAATGATATATTTTATGCTTTTGTTAACCAAGAAAGTGACATGAAAGTAAAGCTTGTAAATAACTGTAACAAAAAATAATAAATGTTGTAGTAGAAAGCCACATAAAATTCTGTAGAGTGATTTTATGTAAATTAAAATCAAAATGCATCTGCATGGAACACATTTGCCATTCAATGCTGCTATATGTCTTAAAGCACACTAGCATCCCTATTATTTAAGGTAATATTTCCTCAAGTTCCATTTAGTGCTTCCAATTCAACTCTTCACATTACTGATCACTTGCTCTCGGTGCATCGCTGTGTTACCACACACTCTTTCTTACCTAACATCTTTATTCATCTTACCATGTCTATGTGATGTTTAATCTTCCTGAGCAGACTATTCCCCTAATTGGGTGGTAGGCTCTGTGAGAGATACTTGAGATGAAGATTGGGCTGAGTATGAAGAAGTTTATGGAAGTCTCAAGGATAATGTAAGGGTGTGACATCATCAATCAATCAAAGATCAATTTTATGGATGACTGTTCATTTATTTTAGTTGAAATGGGAGGAATTAAGATCAGATAAATCAGCAGTACAGTTTAGGTTAAAGTCTGACATGTTTGAATACTTGAATTTCAACCACTTGGAGAAATCATTGAATATAAATAAGCTCCAAGCCTGGCTATCAATAAAAAAGGTAACACAGAAGTAAAACATAGTAAAACCAATGTTTATAGCAACACTCTGCTATTTTAAATGGGTTATCTTATTATTTATCATCCTAATCAGGAATGCCATAATGAAAGTTTTATATTTACTTTTACTATCAGCACAATTATAAGAAAGGTAGTTTCCTATGTTTATATACCAAAAGGAAACATACACACACACATACACATAATGTTTTAAACTTGTCCACCACAGTCTCTATTTCATTTGGTACAATATCACAGCTTCTTTGGATGCAACAATGAATTATGTGCATGCCATACCAAATACAAAGCATTTTTTCTTCTTGAATACATTGGATTGACACATATATTTTCATATTTGTTAATCTGTACCCCTGTGGAAAATATTACCTTTAGAGTTAAGGGCTTACATGTAGTTCCTTTTGCCTTTAGTTTTACAGATTGCCCTCATTTTCAAAGTTTCTTAAGCCAGTATTTTCTCCCTCATGTTCTTCAATGAGATAATATATTTATAATATAGTAAGGGTCATGTGTGACAATGGTACACTTTAGAAGACATAGTCTTACCATACTCTCCAGCAATTATTCTCATAAGTGTGTGCATGTGGTAAGTCACTTCAGTCATGTCTGACTCTGTGTGACTCCATGGACTGTAGTTTGCCAGGCTCCTCTGTCCATGAAATTTTCCAAGCTAGAATACTGGAGCAGGGTGTCATTTCCTATTCCAGGGGATCTTCCCAACTCAGGGATCAAACTTGTGTCCCTTAGGTCTCCTGTATTGGCAGATGGGTTCTTTATCGCTAACGCCAGCTGTGTTTATGATACAGTAATACTCTTTTGTGATAGTGGTACACTTTAGAAGACATAGTCTTACCATCCTCTCCAGCAATTAGTCTCATAAATATTTGCTTAACTGGGGTCTTTTCCAGGGCCTCAGTGGTAAGAAATCCACCCGCCAATAAAGAAAACACAGGAGATGCAGGTTCCATTCCTGTGTTGGAAAGATCCCCTGGAGGAAGAAATGGCAACTCACTCCAGTATTCTTGCAAGAATATCCCATGGACAGAAGAGTCTGATGGGCTACAGGCTGCAGGGTCACAAAGAGTTGGACATGACTAAGCAACTGAGCACACACACCCACATTTGCCCAATTAATTTGAATGCTAATATTCACACATACACACAAGTCTGCACAGAACTGTTTATTCCAGCTTTATTGACAACTGCTACGAAGCTGGAAACAACCAGCTTCTGTCTAGCATACTTTCACTTGACAATGAGCATTTGAAAGCATCAAGTTTGAATACGTTTACTTCCATTTCTGTAATTGGAATTTTCTCATGTATTTTATCTATATGTTTACCTTATGTGCTGAAAGTCTAGAGACAGTATTTAATGTTAAAAAAATCTGCTACTGAACAGTGAAATATGTCAAATATAGATTCATACCAAGCAACGGCAACTCTACTGTAGCAAGTGCATTCAGACAACTCCATAGTAGGTCTGCTCAGCCTCTGTTCTCTGGGTGTATTTTTCTAGTATAACCTATCCATAATTTTTCACTTTTTCCTCTTATTCCCAGGCTATTAGCTTGATGGTTCTCTGCTAGTCTCAGCATAGACCATGATGCCATGGCTTGCACATGAGGTGGTTGGCAGAGGCAGCAGCAATGAGTATTTTTCCTGCCATCATTGATAACAGTAAGTCGTTGGCAGTCCCTGACAGTTACATTCTGAGTGAAATTCTTTTTATCACTAGGCACCTGCATGCTATCCTTGGAAAGGAAGTGCAGTTACTTTGTGTATTGAAAGAGTTGCCAAGGAGTGATTGTCTTTGAGATTTAGCTGAGAGCTGATGTGAGAAATCCATTCACCACAAGTATGTCTTAACATACAGCTAGATGATAACAAGGCATAAGCTAAAAGCAATAAGTATACTTCCAGTAAAGCAAAACTGGCATGTTTTGATACAAATTATCAATAATTCATTAGAATTAAAAAAAAAAACAGAAACCCATATGGACACAATGATTACACAAGTGTATATTGGCACTGTCTGATACAAATCTGTACATCTGGTCACCTTGTATAAATACATGCACTTTTGAGCAGTGTAGTTCATGTTAAGGTGAAGTCACTTTAGTCTTTGGCTTGCCTTGGTGGGTTTTGTTCTTCACTTTCAGAAAGAAGTGTCTTCTGCTCAACACAAACATGTAAATTTAGATATCTTGATATGGTCAGTATAAAAAGAAGATAAAGCAGGACAAGAGACGAGACAAACCAGCACATTTTGGCTCATCTGAAAAGAGATGTGGTCACTCAAATTCATGGGGTCTCGATGGCCAGAAATCAATACTGGAAAACCGTTTCTCAAATGTACTTCTAAGATCTGTGTTCCCACATCATGAAATTTCAGTATTAGCTGCCCCTCCACACAAGCAAATTTGATAATTTTCCTATTTTCAAGAGTTTTATGAGAATATTTCCTCCCATTTTATATATGCTTTTCCTTTATGGAACTAAACCTGTTTTGAGTTTGCATAATACACAAAGCAATATCACCTGTGTTTTTACAAAGAGCTTGGAGACAAAAGACCCACCAAAAGTGTGACTTTTAAATAGCTTAAAAGACAGCTCTTCATATTTAGATTTTTTAATGGGTGAAGGTACAGCAGTGCTGGTTGTGATAATTTAGAAAAGCAAAGGGAGTAGAGGATGCGGTGTTGAGAAGAGGAGGCTGCTTGTTTAAGAGGTGCTCTGAGCCTGCTGGTGTGAGGGTTCACCCTCCCAGCACTTCCGATACAACAGTGAACTTAATTCCAAGAGACCCTTTTGCTATGGCAAAGAGGATGGCTAATTCCATTTCTTTACTGGGGACATTATGAGTTACTCTGCTTATATGATGGATGAGTCTGTTGTGACTTCAATGCCCTCATCCTTAGATGAGTCTTTCAGTTCAGCCAGTTCAGTTCAGTCGCTCAGTCGTGTCCGACTCTTTGCGACCTCATGAAGCGCAGCACGCCAGGCCTCCCTGTCCATCACCAGCTCCCAGAGTTCACTCAAACTCATGCGCATCGAGTCGGTGATGCCATCCAGCCATCTCATCCTCCGCCGTCCCCTTCCCCTCCTGCCCTGGATCCCTCCCAGCATCTTTACACCATGTTTCCATTCTCACAGCTCAGATGATTCAGCCTCAGTTTGGTTAAAGTTCACATATCTAATTGTGAAGCTGTACACATGAGATGATTCTGTCTGCCCCTGTCCGTTATGGCTTCTCTTAGACTTTTAAAAGTGACTAGGAGTTATTGAAAATCTCTCCATCATTAGAACTACCCTTTATTAATTAGCATATTTTTTAAAAAAATTAGAAAGAGTGGAATCTCAGTTCTGCAGATTTTATCTGCCATTAACCAGTTGTTTAGAAACCATATAAGACATTAAATGTGGTATAAAAATATGAATGCATGAAATTCTATAAAATTATTAGTATTTCATCTTTTCCCCTGGTGAGTGAGTTATATTGTATCCTATTAGGCAATAAGCATAGAATTTTTGGTGTCACTTATTATATATTCATGTCTCTGCTAATAAAAGTCAACTGTCCTTTTACTTACAATTTACATTAACAGCTCATCAATACAAACGAAAATGATTTATCAAAATATTACTGAGTAGAGACCGAATGGCTCAGGGGATTGGTTCGTAATGGGATATGTAGTCTTTTATTTCTAGGTCACTGGTTTGAATTACATTTTGGCAGAGACTGGAGGCTATTCAGTGACATATGGTGTGTGGAATGGGGTGGTGATGTCAGTCTTATTTTCAGTAAGTGCTGTCCATTTAGGTTTCAATATTTCAAAGAAACAGCACTTGACTCTAAAGGCTGTCTCCATGGATTCAAAACTTTAATATATATGTGTGGGTGTATGTCTGTGTGTGTATAAAAGTATTCATGAGATTAATGTTACCAAGAATACAAAAAATTATAATCCATTGAAACATTTGCAATATGAAAAATTTTTGCAAGACCTATGTGGGTAGGTTGGACAAGCCTGAAAAATCAATCTTTCAGGATAATTTAAGTTCCATGCTCTTTTGGGGCTTTTATTATTATTATTATTATTATTAATGACCTCAGGAAATACAGCTCTTTTGAAGTCAGACTTCAAGTTTATTTTGCTATTAAGATGTTAAGATATTTCATAGAAGTAAAATTTAAAATCTTCTGACCAAGAGTCATAGATCAAAATTTGTAATGTTATACTTGAGAAATCTCTTTAACTAACATTATTTTATGGATGAAGAAAGTAAGTATAAAGCTGAAATGACTTCCCCAGTATCATACAGCTGACCTGAGCTATAGCTGAACTGTAAGTTTCAGATCAAATCTCTTCTCACTGATTGTGCCATCTCTTGTTTAAGCTGGAGGCCTAATTTATAGGAGAAATACCATTTCCCATCCTTTTCAGGCCAAAATTAATTGAGGAAAAAAAATAGGTAAAACGATTTAAGAGGAGTATTTGAAGATCTAATGACTATACATGAAGCAAATCTATAAATATGCAGTCCTACTGTTTGAATTAATCAGGAATTTAGCAAGATTGCTCAAAACAACTTCAATCAACAAAAATCAATTTTATTTCTATATGTCAGCAAGAGAGATTTAGAAAATGCTTTTTTGGAAATGACAACCCACTCCAGTATTGCTGCTTGGAAAATTTTATGGACATAGGAGCCTGGCAGTCTACAGTCCATTGAGATGCAGAGCGACACAACTGAGCAACTGAGCATGCACTTGTGCACACTTTTAAACGTAAAAGTTCAATAACAACAGAAATACTTATAAATAAATCAGCCAAAAGTTGTGTAAAACCTCTACACAGAAATGTATAAATCATTATAAAATATCTAGAGAAATGAAAGAATATGACATGTGCCTGGGTTGGCCTTCTAAACTTTGTTACAATTGTCATATCTCTTCAAATAAGTCTTTTGATTCAGAGCAATGCCAATCAAACTTCAGTGTATTTGACAGGGGGTGGTGGTGTAAAGTATCGACAACTTTCTCTTAAAATTTTAAGGAAATGCAATGATGCAAGAATAAGGAACATAAAAAATCAAATACTGACACTAAGACATTGTCTGGCAAAGACAAACAGCATGTATTTTAAAGTGATCTGGCCAGGTAATTTGTTTTAACCAACAACTGTGAGCAAAATTATATATTTTGTTTGCCAAAAAGAGCTAAAGAGTAGTAATGCCTGCCACAGACAATTCTAGGTTTTAGCTTGGATGACTGGGAGAGGATGAAAATGCATTTATAGCATGATCATCCACAAAGAGGAGGACATAATGAGATGCGTTTATTTCTATTTTCTTAGCAGAGCAAATATGTTGACATCCATTGACCTTAGAAGCTAGATGAGGACAAGTATCTATGCCAAGGTAGACAATCACTCAAAATAACCTTTAGGAGTGAAACATAGACATTTATGAAGAAGAATGACTTATATCCATGAAAAAACTATATTACTATTGTATTATGTTTTTTTGTGTAATAATTTGATAAGGAAATCACTTAAAATTCAGTTGTTATATATTTTAAAATATGGAAAAATTCAGAACTGTCATTTTCACAAGTTCTAATATTTCCTTTGTGTATAAAAAGTTGCATCAAACAGTTTTCCATTAATGTCTCTGAGTAAAAATAGGCCTTATTTTATAGCACAAAAATGCCTCATGAATACGTCCTTCCATCTTTGTATTAATTGCATGCTCTGTGTGTGCTTACAGTGGTCCAATTTACGGAATAGCAATTTTCTCCTTTATTTAGGATTCTGAATGGTGTACATATTAGTATAATGGACAGCATACTGAGATGCTAATTGCCAGGTTTTCCATATGTCTCCCTTTCTGCCTAAACAATTTTATAGATATAATTTAAATCATTTTAATTCTGTTGAAACTATTTCCCTCCCATGAAGACAATATTCACACTGAGGGGTAAAACCTTAGAATATATCTTAATTAACAATTTAGAGATGGAAAACAGATTAGTGGTTATCTAAGGTTGGCAGTGGTTGGGGAGGTGAGTACTAGAGGGTTTATTTGAGGGTGATGAAAATGTCCTGAAATTGAATGTGGTGATGCACAACACTGTATGTCAATTATATCTTAGTAAAGTTGTTAATGTATATGTACACACTTATATACAAAATTTCAAATATATTCTACATATAGTGATGCATATATATATATATTTTTTCCTGGAGTTTACATGTGTTACCACTGGTAAGGGCTTAGATAATATGTCATCTTCCAAGGCCACAGTTTGTCATTGATGGTATAAATTAATGCCATTTTACTTAAAACTATACAGACATTTTTTTGTTCATCTATTCATACATAAACTATAGGATGCAAGTGGGAAGGTGACATTTTGTACAAAACAACAAAATTCATATTTATTTTGAATTTTTAGTAAATATAAAGGAGCATTAATGCTTCAGTCCATAAATATGAAAGAATAATTTATTTCATTCACTATTTATGTTTCCCCAATCTTTATGATGTTCTCACAATTGTACTCAATGCATTTGCTAAGTAAGCTCCAAAATTCAATCTTGTTCTTTCCAGGTGGCACTAGTGGTAAAGGACAAGACTGCCAATACAGGAGACATAAGAGACACGTGTTCAATCCCTGGGTCAGGAAGATCTCCTGGAGGAGCGCATGCCAACTCACTCTAGTATTCTTGCCTGGAGAATCCCATGGACAGAGGAGCCTGGAGAGCAATGGTCCGTATGGTCACAAAGAGGTGGACATAACTGAAGCAAATTAGCACACATGCAAAGATTGTTTCTATCTTTGCTTCTATTCACTTTCCTTCTATACTTAATTAGTTTACCTTCAGAAATACAGAGGTACAAAAAAGTACTTTGGGGCTCAGTTCAGTTCAGTCATTCAGTCATGTCTGACTCTGCAACCCCATGGACTGCAGCACATCAGGCCTCGCTGTCCATTACCAACTCCTGGAGTTTACTGAAACTCATGTCCATTGAGTCAGTGATGCCATCCAGCCATCTCATCCTCTGTCATCCCCTTTTCATCTTGCCTTCAATCTTTCCCAGCATCAGGGTCTTTTCAAATGAGTCAGTGCTTCGCATCAGGTGGCCAAAGTATTGGAGTTTCAGCTTCAGCATCCGTCCTTCCAATGAATATTCAGGACTAATTTCCTTTAGGACTGACTGGATTGATCTCCTTGCAGTTCAAGGAACTCTTCTCCAACACCACAGTTAAAAGGCATCGATTCTTTGGTGCTCAGCTTTCTTTATAGTCCAATTCTCACATCCATACATGACTACTGGGAAAAACACAGCTATGACTAGACAGAACTTTGTTGGCAAAGTAACATCTTTGCTTTTTAATATGCTGTCTAGGTTGGTCACAACTTTTCTTCCAAGGAACAAACGTCTTTTAATTTCATGGCTGCAGTCATCATCTGCAGTGATTTTGGAGCCCCCCAAAATAAAGACTGTCATTGTTTCTGTTGTTTCCCCTTCTGTTTGCTGTGAAGTAATACTTTGGGGTATGCTACTATATAATTGAACTTAAAGTTAGTATATTCTTATTTTTTAATTTTTTAAATTATTTTATTATTTTTATTTTTACTTTATTTTGCTTTACAATTCTGTATTGGTTTTGCGATACATAATGTTAACAATTAATACAAAAATCAAAGAAAATTAAGTACTAGAGAGTTAATTGATAATAGACCAAATTCCTCAACCATATATGTGTAAATATGCATATTACAACTACCCTAAAAGGAGGTCTTCAATTAAAAAAAAAAAAATTGGAATTTTTTAAGAAATCAAAACCCTTTGTATTGAAAAAGAAAAGCCTTTGATTTTAAAAGAAATTATGTTATTTCCTATAGATTTATAACTTTAACATTTTTTTACTTACACAGCAATAATAAAATTTTTGTTAGAATTTGTTATTATTTAATTGCTATGTTCTAGGACGTTTTCCAAAGGAGGAGTGAAAATCTGAAAAAAAAAAGCTTATTTATGTCAATAGTATTATATCATGTATGCCAATATTTAGACAATCTTTAAAACTTTAGAAAAAAAAATTTACTTTTGGTGTATGAGAAATAATTAGAGGTGTAAAAAAGAGTAAGAACAGCATTTTGACAAGTCTCTGTTCCAAAAAATCACTCCATTTGAACACATTTCTGGGCTCGCTCTTTGCCTCCTCTGAGGTAGAGAAGCCAAAGGGAAATTCTGGTGTATTTTTCTAAGATATGCAATAAATAGGAAGGGATACCAACTGAAGATAATTTTTTACTAACTGGATAAAGTTGAAAGAACAATTCAACCACCCAAAGTTTCTATCTCCAAGTGTCTATTAACATGCAAGTAAAAAAATACACAAATACATAAAACAGCATCACCACCAGAGGCTAAATATTAAACGAGAAAATCACAAAATATAGGAGGACTTGAATGGAGAAGGCAATGGCACCCCACTCCAGTACTCTTCCCTGGAAAAATCCCATGGAGGAACCTGGTGGGCTGCAGTCCATGGGGTCGCTGAGTTGGACACAACTGAGCGACTTCACTTTCACTTTTTACTTTCATGCATTGGAGGAGGAAATGGCAACCCACTCCAGTGTTCTTGTTTGGAGAATCCCAGGGACTGGGGAGACTGGTGGGCTGCCATCTATGGAGTCGCACAGAATCGGACACGACTGAAGAGATTTAGCAGCAGCAGCAGCAGCAGGAGGAGGACTTGAAAAAATCAACATGTCAATAAGACTGGCAAATGAAACACATTAATGGCTAATAATGGTTACCTCATACAAGCTACCATATTTCTTTCGGTGTTGCTTTGTGATCATCAAGAAAGGAAAAAACAATAACACTCTTTATTAAAATATGAGCAACTAAACTTTGACTCCAGCCTTTCATTTAGGAACTTCCCTGGTGGCTCAGACAGTAAAATGTCTCCCTACAATGTGAGAGACCTGGGTTCAATCCCTTTGTTGGGAAGATCCTCTGGAGAAGGAAATAGAAGCTCACTCCAGTACTCTTCTCTGGAAAGTCCTGTGGATGGAGGAGCCTGATAGTCTACAATCCATGGGGCTGCAAAGAGTCAGACACTACTGAGAGGCTAAACTTTCGCTTTTATTAAAATCAATGCAATCAATACGTTGTAATTCTGAGTTGTAATACTCAACTCACTTTCAAACATCAGCATATGTGAAAATCTACATGACTTAAAACTTGTGAATGTGATAATAAGCCAAAATATGAGGAACACAAAGCAAATAGAATTTATTCTCATCCCGCAGCTAGGTGATAGGAAAGTTGCAGTAGGATGGAAAAGGGAACTAAGAAGATACTCAAGTGACAATGCTTCCAGAAATATATCATATCTACAAATGATTACCTAGCATTAGATTCTAGCTGATGGTTTAAATGAACATCTGGCCTCAGCCTTAATATAGCATCAGTGAACCAGACAGGGATAGTATATAATAAAGCCATTTGTCAGCAGACTGATCCCATCAGCATGATCAATTACAGGACAAGAACAAAGAACTCAGTAAGAAATTAGTGTCCTAAATTATTCCAGCTCTTCATGTTTCCATTTGCCCCGGTGTACTAAAGTTATTTGGATGAACAATAACTTTTCAATAACTTCGGTAACTTTAAATATATTCTGTAAGAGATTTGTCCTTCTTCTCTGTGATTTCACTTGAACAGATGTGTCCTCAGGACATAGGTCTTTGAATCAGGCAAGCCAGTGTTTGAAAGACTGGAATGGGCTTCACAGCCTGCTGAGAAATATTTGTTGGGTTTCTGAAAAGACAAAGCATTTAAAGACTATACATGCCAACATAGGCTCTGATTATTCATCTGACATGAAATTCTGCTAGCATCCTCACCCTTTCGAATTTTAAAGGCTGCCAGACTTTCTAACATTATTCACAATTGCCATTCTGGCTGTAGAGAGACTAACTTCGCAGGTTGCTGTGGGACGGTAGGTCCACGGTGTGGGTGCAGCTGTCTTCAGTTCAACAGAGAGGAAAAGGAAAACTTCATTTGACCTTGAAAAGTGAAAGTGAAAGTGAAGTCGCTCAGTCATGTCCGACTCTTTGCGACCCCGTGGACTGTAGCTCACCCAGCTCCTCCGCCCATGGGATTCTCCAGGCAAGAAGACTGGAATGGGTTGCCATTTCCTTCTCCAGGGGATCTTCCCGACCCAGGGATCGGACCCAGGTCTCCCGCATTGCAGGCATATGCTTTAACCTCCGAGCCACCAGGGAAGCCCTTAGGCCTATGCAAAGCCTCTGATTCAGTTTAGCAGAAACATTTTAATGTGAAAAAATGCACGTGGAAGTTGTAAACTTTATACTTGCATCCCCAGTGGAGCCCTCCTTAACTTGTAAGAACCCAAACGAGAGAGATGTAATCAGCCATTGTAACACCTATGGAAATGAACTAGCACTTAATTTAAATAACTTGAATATGATTATATCATCATTGTGATGACTTCAAACTTGAATCACTAAATTAAACAATTCAGTATTTACTAGTGGAGAAAATGCATTTTTGAAAATAATTTTGCTAGTAGATGATTAACGAAGGTTTTTTCCCTTTCTCCAAAAGATGACACCACTGCTATTTTTTTTTTTTTAATCAAGGTCTCCTGAATTGCAGGTTGATTCTTTACCATCTGATCCACCAGGGAAGCTCTTAGTCTTTCTTATTCAAGAGTTATTTCAATTAAATTTTGCAGAAGCATTTTAATTGTGCTTTTCCATTTGCCATTAATTTCCACAAAAAAAGTAAAATTACTTTAAAGCCATATAACTTGACTCTTGAACAGTCAACTGAATGTTTTCAAATAAATTCTTATGCTCAGGGGAGAAATATCTTTCCACTCTTCAATAGCTGTTTCATTTAAAAGCCTTACTAAATAATGTTCCTGTCTATGATTTCTCTTTGAGCACTATTTCCTTTCTAGATCTCGAATTGTTATTGCAAAGAAGAAATTTTTTTTTCTTTTCTTTTCCAGTAGAATAACAAGGAGGAGAATAGATAAAACATATTAACAATAATGGGCTTCCCTGGTGACTCAGTTGGTAAAGAATCCACCTGCAGTGCAGGATGCCCAGGTTCAATCCCTGAGTCATGAAGATCAGCTGGAGAAGGAAATGGCAGCCCACTCCAGTAAGCTTGCCTGGACAGAGGAGTCTGGCAGACTATAGTCCATGGAGTTGCAAGAGTCAAGCATGACTTAGCGACTAAACCACCACCACCATTAACAATAATGCATACAAAGATGCAAAGATCAGAGAGGGTAGGGTTATCAGTTAAATAACAGGAAACCCAGCTATGTTTGAACTTCAGGTAAAGAAACATTTTGTGAGATATAAAAATGCCTCAAATATTGCATCCTGTATTTTTATTTACTAAATCTATGTATCGGTAAACTGAAAGGTTATTTATGGTGATCTTTGTCAGGTAGCATGTCTTCCAGGTGACTGTGGTGGTTAATTTTCTGTGTAAGTTTGACTGGGCTAAGAGATACCCAGATATATGGCAAAACATTATTTCCAGATGTTTTTGTGAGATTGTTTATGGAAGAGATTAGTATTTGAATAAATGGAAAGAGTAAAGTCGCCCTCACTGAAGTAGGTGGTCAGCTTCCAATCTGTTGAGTATCTGAGTAAAACAAGAAGGCTTATGCTGGCAAAATAACTTTTCATGAATTTTATATAGATTCTAATGTGTTACATACCATATGACATTTATAATGACATATGTAACTTAGGATCTCATATGAGAACATTAATACATGATCCCACAGATAATGAGATCAGTTTTACTAAGAAGTTCCAGAGTTTTAAGAATTTTAGAACAATTATACCTTTTACATGCTCCAAGACAATGTTCCTTACTCCTTAAAAAAAAAAAAAATGGGGAAGCTTTTCATAGTGATCATTTTCTGAAGAGAATGGTATCCTCAAATATTAGGTTAGTCTTATGTGATTTGATGTAAAATGAGACAGAGAGACAGTAGCAGAATGGTTAATTCCTGGGTATCAAAGTCAAGCTCCAATTTTCCTAACTGGGAGATCTACACATTGACATTTGTGGCAGGGAAACACTTTGTTCAGGTGGTGGTGATGGTGGTGGTGGTGGGTGCTACCCATTCATTTTAGCGTGTTTAGCAGCATTTCTGGCGTCTACCACTGGGTGTCAGTAACAACGCCCCTCCCCCAGTGTGATAGCCAAAAAAACGGCTCCAGGCATTACCAAACGTCCCTCACAGGTGGAGAATAAAACTGCCTTAAGCTGATAACCATTGGTCTAGCGAATAAGCCAAATGAGATACTTACTTACTGATTTAAAATAATTTTAATTGACTTTAAAGCACTTTTACATTTATAGCAAAACTGAGTGGAAGTTACAGAAGTCTCTGGTGTATCCCTTACCCGACACATGCATACCTTCCCCCACTATCAGCATCCGGCCCCAGAGTGATACTTTTGTTAAAATCAATGCACCTACATGGGCACATCAATATCACCCAAAGTCCACAGTTCGAATTCTGATAAATTCCCAGTGTTGGGCATTCTGTGACTTGGACAAATTTATGACATATATCAACTTATATAGATTCATGGAGTACTGCTCTAAAAATCATATTACAGTCTCAACAGTTTTGCCTTTTCCAGAATTCATATTGTTGAAATCCTACTTGCATAACTGATAAATCCCACTTGATCTCAGTGTCTAATTCTTTATGTACATTGCAAAATTGCGAATATGTTGAAGTACCATTAACATTTAGTGGAATTATTGATATGATCAAATTAACCTTTATCATAATTTCTGTGTCCTTTGTTTCTATTTTTATTTCCCCCTTTTTTTCTCTCCTTTTGGGTTTTAAACTGAGCTTTTTATATGATTTCATTTTCTTTTCTTAGCATATCAATTATACTTTTTGAACTATTTTTAGTGGTTGTCCTAGTCTTTGCAATATACATTTACAACTGAGTCCACATTCAAGTAATACTACACTCCTTCTCAGGTAGTGCAAGTGCTTTATAATAAGAAAATAATCCGAATTCCTCCCTCCCATCACTTTTATTATTGCTGTCATTTGTTTCACTAATATGCAAGCATGCAACTGAATACACTCATGCTATTATTACTTTGAATAAACTGTTAATTCATATCAATTAACAATATGACAGTTAAAATTTTTATTTTACCTTTATCTTTCCTCCCCTGATGCTCTTCCTTTTGTTATGTAAATTCGAAATTATGTCATTTTCATTAAGTAATGTAAGATGTGCAGAGAGGGGAAGAGTTTTACAGACCTATAATAAGATATGTCTTTTAATGAGCTTTTTCCTGTAGAGTATGAGCTTTACAAGTGATTCACAAGTTGTTTTCTTTTTTTTTTTTTCCCCATCTTAGGTAGACAGGACGGCAAAAGTGGGCTACAGTTGATTCTTTCTCTTTCTCTAGATCATTTGTATTCTAAAAAAATAGCTTAGATTCTAGTGGTGGCTCAAAGGGTAAAGAATCTGCCTGCAAAGCAGGAGACCCAGGTTCAGTCCCTGGATTGGGAAGATCCCCTGGAGAAGGGAATGGCTACCTACTCTAATATTCTTGCCTGGAGAATTCCATGGGAAGAGGAGCCTGGCTGGCTGCAGTCCATGGAGCCACAAAGAGTCAGACAATGATTGAGGGACTAACACTTCCACTTCTTCACTTTAAGAACTTCCTAGCTTCACATTCCTGAGCAGAACTGGAAGTTAAGATTCCAATTATTTTTTAAATGTTCATTAAGGTCATTAATTAACCTTAAGGCTCATTAAGGTTCATTGGAGGCTTCCCTTGTGGCTCAGTTGGTAAAGAATTTGCCTGCACTGAGGGAGACCTGGGTTTGATCCCTGGGTTGGGAAGATTCCCTGGAGAAGGAAAAGTCTACCCATTCTAGTATTCTGGCCTGGAGAATTCCGTGGACTATACAGTCCATGGGGTTGCAAAGAATCGGACAAGACTGAGCAACATTCACATTCACGTTCAATGTATGTTTTATAATAAAAATGTATCCCCTCCCTTCTTTCTCACAAAGTAATCTATATGAAGCATTAATTGAAATCATCATGTTTCTTACATTTTTTCTACTGACAGACATGTAATATTTTATTTCAGTACTTTGTGGAAAGTCACTTCTTCCCCTATGGTAGAGAAATTAAGCTTTATTTACTGACACCCTACAATTTTTAAATTACTATACTTTACAAACATTACTTAATTTTCCATTCATATTACAAAAGTAAATATATGTTATTAGAAAAGGGTTTTCTTAGAAAAAAAATACGCCATGAGATTAAGTACATTGTTCAGAATGGGAACAATTTATAGCATTTATTTGATAGTATATTCATTGGATGGTACAATATTTTCTGGAGTTGAATTCCAATAGTATTACTAAACTTTGGTGTAGCCAGAAATAGAATATCAGTAAATATGGATGCCTATAAAAATTATCTCAAAATGATATTCATCACTTAATTAAAAAGGAGATTGAAGTAGTTTAAAAAATTTAACTATAAAGAAAAAAGTATATTTAGGATTTAACTAAATGCTTATTTGGTTACTCTTCTTTCCCATTTATATACATGATTTTAGGCTTCTCTGGTGGCTCAGAGGGTAAAGCATCTGCCTGCAGTTTGGGAGACCTGGGTTCGATCCCTGGGTTGGGAAGACTCCCTGGAGAAGGAAATGACAACCCCCTCCAGTATTCTTGCCTGGAGAATCCCATGGACAGAGCAGACTGACAGGCTACAGTCCATGGGGTGGCAAAGAGTAGGACACGACTGAGTGGCTTCACTTCACTTCACTTCATTTCACATGGTTTAGAATTAATGTGTAGATATTCAGAAGCAACAAAATTTATGGACTTATCTATGCTGAGAAAATTATAAATGTTTTTGACTAAATTTGATGTTGCTTTTGTTTTCCACAAATTTTTTTTTTTTTTCCTGTAAAGGCCTGTAAGCCAATAAGTTACTTTATTTGTGTAGTTTCAAATTTTCCAAAGACAGGTTGACAGCTTTTTCAATACGTCTAGTCTTGTAACTGTATCCACATTATTGGTATTCTATGTTTTCAAAATTTTAAAAAGTAATTAAAAAAAAAAAAACTGTTGAAAAACCACAGTTTAAAATGATTACTTACTTGTATAAGTGCCTACCAAGCTATTTTTTCTATAAAGTGCTCTGAGGAACTTGTGCCATGTAACTATTTAAAATTACAATAGAAATTTAAAAGAATAAGAGAAAACATTAATTAGAGCTCATTTAAAAGCTTCCTGACAGGCCAACACTAAAATATAATAATAGTTTAAAATGACTAACTATTCAAATCTGTTCTTTGTATTTTCACAAAGGCACTTACAGTGTCATCTAAAATTGCTCCAATATAAAATGGTTAATGCTATGAAATTACTCATTTATTGAGCAAATATGTTCTAATTATTTATTAAAAAACACGATTAAAATGCAAGTAAATTTATCTTTAGAAAGTAAAATTCTAAAAGTGTCCATGATTCTATAATCTTAGCCTAAACCCAATGGTTATTACAAAACTCTTCTTCAGCGTAGCTTATAAATAGGTGTGAAATAGTTTCCAGATGGTTCAGTAATAAAGAATCTGCCTACTGATGCAGGAGACACAGGAAATGCAGGTTTAATCCCTGGGTCAGGAAGAGCCTCTGGAGAAGAAAATGGCAACCCACTCCAGTATTCTTGCCTACAAAATCCCATGTAGAGTAGCCTAGTTGTCTGTAGTCCAAGGGGTCACAAAGAGTCAGACATGACTTAGCACTCACATATCCACAATAGTTTTCACAGTCCCTATTTTTACTTTATAAACTTTTTTTGGGGTAAAAAGTCCTCTATCATATTTGTCACCTAAAAATCAATACATGAACTTTCTGTGGCAATTTAAACTGTAAAATATCAATTTCTGATGTAGGCCTAATTTATAGGCATAAAATCAAAATAACAATCTTCATTCCTAGTTAATTCAGTTACATAAGTGGTGGTGTCTAAAACTCTGTGCAAAATTCCTATTAATTTTACTATAATAATTGAAAAACTTGGTCCTAGAAAATAGGACTGAGTAATATTTATAAAAATATTTAAAATATAGCTATATATTTTAACATGCTAGATAAACAATTTAAAATTAATTCCAGGTAAAGATGATTAATGTATTTTCAGACAATAGAGTTGTATTTAAAAAATAAAGACACTAGAGACTTCATATTATATCTAGCCACAGAATCAAAAGGATTTTTATAATTTTTTCTATTCTAATATATAAGATATTTAAACCATAAAATAATATTTTTCACATATGGTATTATACTTTAAAAGAAAAAAAGAAATACTAGAATTTACCACTAACTTTAATATAATTTAATATAGAAAATGTCAGTAATATTGACAAGGAGTTTCCTGTATAGAAAAAATAATCAGCTTAAAAAAAGAGTCTTCTTATAATTAATAACATATGTAAAGTATTTCAGAATTAGTTTAATAAACAATATAGTCTTGCATATAAGAATAACGTTATAAATTTTCTAGGGGAATTTTAATAAAAACAAATTAGCAACTGAAGAAGCTCATTAAATGTTGTAAGTCTCCTTTATGGACTTTATTTTCTGTGTTTATTTCTTCAATCTGATGTCATGTATTTCTTGCATAAGAGATTCTATTTTACCCCGAAGCATATTGTTCTCTCACATAAATTACTATCTAGCGGATAATAACCCCCTATTGAGCCACAGATACTTATACCCAACAGTCTTTTGGACATGCTCACTTGGAGCCCTAGAGAGACCAGATATTTAGCATATGAAAAAGTGGAACAACTCTTTAGAGCACTGCAATGAGCAACTGAAAAATGTGAATTATTTTAAAATGTGCATGACATATTTATACAAATAATTAATATACTAAACTATAAAACAAGTCAAAATAAATCTCAAAGATGAAATTATAGACAAAAAATTTATCAGGATGCTATTAAGTTGATATTAAGCACAAACATAATAATAAAAATTCTACATATAAGGAATTAAGAACCGTAATTCTAGCTAAGCCACAGGCAAATAAGTAAATTGCATATAATTAGAAAATATTTTAACTAAATGATAATACTAGTATTATAAATTAAAACTTGAAATCCAGATAAATCAGAAATTATAAGTAAAGTACTTATATATATGGGGCTTCCCTTGTGGCTCAGTGGTAAAGAACCCACCTACTACCAATGAGGGATATGCAGGTTTGATCCCTTTGTCAGAAAGATCCCCTGGAGAACAAAATGGGAACCCACTCCAATACTCTT